>NW_027510608.1:0-32307 GCF_048772815.1 Callospermophilus lateralis
TGGGGTACTTCAAGAGGAAACAAACCATAGAGAAAGAACTTAGAACTACTTCATTTGGTCAAGTTTCAAGGAGCAAGCACAAACCGTGTTTGATTTAGAGTTTCAAACACATCTATCTATATAGCAGAAAACAGAGTGAAACCTAAAAATTCAAAGTGTTACTGGAAACGAACGCTTGAACCTAGAAGAGTGAAAGTTGGGCAGCCAAGTGGGATTAGTGAACTGATCATTACCACCAAGTATCATCAAGATTTGGTGAAAAAAGTTTTGCTGAGATTTCAGCAAACTAGTAGTTTTTTTGAAGCTTGGCCACTTCTTTCAAACGAAAGTGTTTTTCGCCAGTCTCTGCATGGTGTACTTCAAGAGGAAACAAACCATTGAGATGGAACATAGAACTACTTCATTTCGTCAAGTTTCAAGGAGCTAGCACAAACCGTGTTTGATTTAGAGTTTCAAACACAACTATCTATGTAGGAGAAAACAGAGTGAAACCTAAAACTTCAAACTGTTACTGGAAACGAATTCTTCAACCTAGAAGAATAAAAATTGGGTAGCCAAGTGGTATTAGTGAACTGATCATTACCACCAAGTATCATTAAAATTTGGTGAAAAAAGTTTTGCTGAGATTTCGGCAAACTAGTAGTTTTTTGGAAGCTTGGACACTTCTTTCAAACGAAAGTGTTTTTCTGCATGGTGTACTTCAAGAGGAAACAAACCATAGAGATGGAACATAGAACTACTTCATTTGGTCAAGTTTCAAGGAGCAAGCACAAACCGTGTTTGATTTAGAGTTTCAAACACATCTATCTATATAGCAGAAAACAGTGAAACCTAAAAATTCAAAGTGTTACTGGAAACGAACGCTTGAACCTAGAAGAGTAAAAATTGGGGAGCCAAGTGGGCTTAGTGAACTGATCATTACCACCAAGTATCATCAAGATTTGGTGAAAAAATATTTGCTGAGATTTCAGCAAACTAGTAGTTTTTTGGAAGCTTGGCAACCTTTTTCAAACGAAAGTGTTTTCGCCAGTCTCTGCATGGGGTACTTCAAGAGGGAAAAACCATAGAGATAGAACTTAGAACTACTTCATTTGGTCAAGTTTCATGGAGCTAGCACAAACCGTGTTTGATTTAGAATTCCAAACACAGCTATCTATGTAGGAGAACACAGAGTGAAACCTAAAAATTCAAACTGTTACTGGAAACGAATGCTTCAACCTAGAAGTATAAAAATTGGGCAGCCAAGTGGGCTTAGTGAACAGATCATTACCACCAAGTATCATCAAGATTTGGTGAAAAAATGTTTGCTGAGATTTCAGCAAACTAGTAGTTTTTTGGAAGCTTGGCAACCCCTTTCAAACGAAAGTGTTCTTCGCCAGTCTCTGCATGGGGTACTTCAAGAGGAAACAAACCATAGAGATAGAACTTAGAACTACTTCATTTTGTCAAGTTTCACGGAGCAAGCACAAACCGTGTTTGACTTAGAGTTTCAAACACATCTATCTATATAGCAGAAAACAGAGTGAAACATAAAAATTCACACTGTTACTGGAAACGAACGCTTGAACCTAGAAGAGTGAAAGTTGGGCAGCCAAGTGGGCTTAGTGAACTGATCATTACCACCAAGTATCATCAAGATTTGGTGAAAAAATATTTGCTGAGATTTCAGCAAACTAGTAGTTTTTTGGAAGCTTGGCTACCCCTTTCAAACGAAATTATTTTTCGCCAGTCTCTGCATGGGGTACTTCAAGAGGAAACAAACCATAGAGATAGAACTTAGAACTACTTCATTTGGTCAAGTTTCACGGAGCTAGCACAAACCGTGTTTGATTTAGAGTTTCAAACACATCTATCTATATAGCAGAAAAAAGAGTGAAACCTAAAAATTCACACTGTTACTGGAAACGAACGCTTGAACCTAGAAGAGTGAAAGTTGGGCAGCCAAGTGGGCTTAGTGAACTGATCATTACCACCAAGTATCATCAAGATTTGGTGAAAAAATATTTGCTGAGATTTCAGCAAACTAGTAGTTTTTTGGAAGCTTGGCAACCCCTTTCAAACGAAAGTGTTCTTCGCCAGTCTCTACATGGGGTACTTCAAGAGTAAACAAACCATAGAGATAGAACTTAGAAATACTTCATTTTGTCAAGTTTCACGGAGCTAGCACAAACCGTGTTTGATTTAGAGTTTCAAAAACATCTATCTATATAGCAGAAAACAGAGTGAAACCTAAAAATTCAAAGTGTTACTGGAAACGAACGCTTGAACCTAGAAGAGGAAAAATTGGGCCGCCAAGGGGGATTAGTGAACTGATCATTACCACCAAGTATCATCAAGATTTGGTGAAAAAATGTTTGCTGAGATTTCAGCAAACTAGTAGTTTTTTGGAAGCTTAGCAACCCCTTTCAAACGAAAGTGTTTTTCGCCAGTCTCTGCAAGGGGTACGTCAAGAGGAAAAAAACCATAGAGATAGAACTTAGAACTACTTCATTTGGTCAAGTTTCAAGGAGCTAGCACAAACCGTGTTTGATTTAGAATTCCAAACACAGCTATCTAAGTAGGAGAAAACAGAGTGAAACCTAAAAATTCAAAGTGTTACTGGAAACGAATGCTTGAACCTAGAAGAGTGAAAGTTGGGCAGCCAAGTGGGATTAGTGAACTGATCATTACCACCAAGTATCATCAAGATTTGGTGAAAAAAGTTTTGCTGAGATTTCAGCAAACTAGTAGTTTTTTTGAAGCTTGGCCACTTCTTTCAAACGAAAGTGTTTTTCGCCAGTCTCTGCATGGTGTACTTCAAGAGGAAACAAACCATTGAGATGGAACATAGAACTACTTCATTTCGTCAAGTTTCAAGGAGCTAGCACAAACCGTGTTTGATTTAGAGTTTCAGACACAACTATCTATGTAGGAGAAAACAGAGTGAAACCTAAAACTTCAAACTGTTACTGGAAACGAATTCTTCAACCTAGAAGAATAAAAATTGGGTAGCCAAGTGGGATTAGTGAACTGATCATTACCACCAAGTATCATTAAAATTTGGTGAAAAAAGTTTTGCTGAGATTTCGGCAAACTAGTAGTTTTTTGGAAGCTTGGACACTTCTTTCAAACGAAAGTGTTTTTCTGCATGGTGTACTTCAAGAGGAAACAAACCATAGAGATGGAACATAGAACTACTTCATTTGGTCAAGTTTCAAGGAGCAAGCACAAACCGTGTTTGATTTAGAGTTTCAAACACATCTATCTATATAGCAGAAAACAGTGAAACCTAAAAATTCAAAGTGTTAGTGGAAACGAACGCTTGAACCTAGAAGAGTAAAAATTGGGGAGCCAAGTGGGCTTAGTGAACTGATCATTACCACCAAGTATCATCAAGATTTGGTGAAAAAATATTTGCTGAGATTTCAGCAAACTAGTAGTTTTTTGGAAGCTTGGCAACCTTTTTCAAACGAAAGTGTTTTTCGCCAGTCTCTGCATGGAGTACTTCAAGAGGGAAAAACCATAGAGATAGAACTTAGAACTACTTCATTTGGTCAAGTTTCATGGAGCTAGCACAAACCGTGTTTGATTTAGAATTCCAAACACAGCTATCTATGTAGGAGAACACAGAGTGAAACCTAAAAATTCAAACTGTTACTGGAAACGAATGCTTCAACCTAGAAGTATAAAAATTGGGCAGCCAAGTGGGCTTAGTGAACAGATCATTACCACCAAGTATCATCAAGATTTGGTGAAAAAATGTTTGCTGAGATTTCAGCAAACTAGTAGTTTTTTGGAAGCTTGGCAACCCCTTTCAAACGAAAGTGTTCTTCGCCAGTCTCTGCATGGGGTACTTCAAGAGGAAACAAACCATAGAGATAGAACTTAGAACTACTTCATTTTGTCAAGTTTCACGGAGCAAGCACAAACCGTGTTTGATTTAGAGTTTCAAACACATCTATCTATATAGCAGAAAACAGAGTGAAACATAAAAATTCACACTGTTACTGGAAACGAACGCTTGAACCTAGAAGAGTGAAAGTTGGGCAGCCAAGTGGGCTTAGTGAACTGATCATTACCACCAAGTATCATCAAGATTTGGTGAAAAAATATTTGCTGAGATTTCAGCAAACTAGTAGTTTTTTG
This sequence comes from Callospermophilus lateralis, assembly GCF_048772815.1. Lineage (NCBI taxonomy): Eukaryota > Metazoa > Chordata > Mammalia > Rodentia > Sciuridae > Callospermophilus > Callospermophilus lateralis. Next base: position 4,126 of record NW_027510608.1, read on the forward strand.
GAAGCTTGGCTACCCCTTTCAAACGAAAGTATTTTTTGCCAGTCTCTGCATGGGGTACTTCAAGAGGAAACAAACCATAGAGATAGAACTTAGAACTACTTCATTTGGTCAAGTTTCACGGAGCTAGCACAAACCGTGTTTGATTTAGAGTTTCAAACACATCTATCTATATAGCAGAAAAAAGAGTGAAACCTAAAAATTCACACTGTTACTGGAAACGAACGCTTGAACCTAGAAGAGTGAAAGTTGGGCAGCCAAGTGGGCTTAGTGAACTGATCATTACCACCAAGTATCATCAAGATTTGGTGAAAAAATATTTGCTGAGATTTCAGCAAACTAGTAGTTTTTTGGAAGCTTGGCAACCCCTTTCAAACGAAAGTGTTCTTCGCCAGTCTCTGCATGGGGTACTTCAAGAGGAAACAAACCATAGAGATAGAACTTAGAAATACTTCATTTTGTCAAGTTTCACGGAGCTAGCACAAACCGTGTTTGATTTAGAGTTTCAAACACATCTATCTATATAGCAGAAAACAGAGTGAAACCTAAAAATTCAAACTGTTACTGGAAACGAACGCTTGAACCTAGAAGAGTGAAAATTGGGCAGCCAAGTGGGCTTAGTGAACTGATCATTACCACCAAGTATCATCAAGATTTTGTGAAAAAATGTTTGCTGAGATTTCAGCAAACTAGTAGTTTTTTGGAAGCTTGGCAACCCCTTTCAAACGAAAGTGTTCTTCGCCAGTCTCTGCATGGGGTACTTCAAGAGGAAACAAACCATAGAGATAGAACTTAGAACTACTTCATTTTGTCAAGTTTCACGGAGCTAGCACAAACCGTGTTTGATTTAGAGTTTCAAACACATCTATCTATATAGCAGAAAACAGAGTGAAACCTAAAAATTCAAACTGTTACTGGAAACGAACGCTTGAACCTAGAAGAGTGAAAATTGGGCAGCCAAGTGGGCTTAGTGAACTGATCATTACCACCAAGTATCATCAAGATTTTGTGAAAAAATGTTTGCTGAGATTTCAGCAAACTAGTAGTTTTTTGGAAGCTTGGCAACCCCTTTCAAACGAAAGTGTTCTTCGCCAGTCTCTGCATGGGGTACTTCAAGAGGAAACAAACCATAGAGATAGAACTTAGAACTACTTCATTTTGTCAAGTTTCACGGAGCTAGCACAAACCGTGTTTGATTTAGAGTTTCAAACACATCTATCTTTATAACAGAAAACAGAGTGAAACCTAAAAATTCAAACTGTTACTGGAAACGAACGCTTGAACCTGGAAGAGTGAAAGTTGGGCAGCCAAGTGGGATTAGTGAACTGATCATTACCACCAAGTATCATCAAGATTTGGTGAAAAAAATGTTTGCTGAGATTTCAGCAAACTAGTAGTTTTTTGGAAGCTTGGCAACCCCTTTCAAACGAAAGTGTTCTTCGCCAGTCTCTGCATGGGGTACTTCAAGAGGAAACAAACCATAGAGATAGAACTTAGAACTACTTCATTTTGTCAAGTTTCACGGAGCTAGCACAAACCGTGTTTGATTTAGAGTTTCAAACACATCTATCTATATAACAGAAAACAGAGTGAAACCTAAAAATTCAAACTTTTACTGGAAACGAACGCTTGAACCTGGAAGAGTGAAAGTTGGGCAGCCAAGTGGGATTAGTGAACTGATCATTACCACCAAGTATCATCAAGATTTGGTGAAAAAATGTTTGCTGAGATTTCAGCAAACTAGTAGTTTTTTGGAAGCTTGGCAACCCCTTTCAAACGAAAGTGTTTTTCGCCAGTCTCTGCATGGGGTACTTCAAGAGGAAACAAACCATAGAGATAGAACTTAGAACTACTTCATTTTGTCAAGTTTCTAGGAGCTAGCACAAACCGTGTTTGATTTAGAGTTTCAAACACATCTATCTATATAACAGAAAACAGAGTGAAACCTAAAAATTCAAAGTGTTACTGGAAATGAACGCTTGAACCTAGAAGAGTGAAAATTGGGCAGCCAAGTGGGCTTAGTGAACTGATCATTACCACCAAGTATCATCAAGATTTGGTGAAAAAATGTTTGCTGAGATTTCAGCAAACTAGTAGTTTTTTGGAAGCTTGGCAACCTCTTTCAAACGAAAGTGTTCTTCGCCGGTCTCTGCATGGGGTACTTCAAGAGGAAACAAACCATAGAGATAGAACTTACAACTACTTCATTTTGTCAAGTTTCACGGAGCAAGCACAAAACGTGTTTGATTTAGAGTTTCAAACACATCTATCTATATAGCAGAAAACAGAGTGAAACCTAAAAATTCACACTGTTACTGGAAACGAACGCTTGAACCTAGAAGAGTGAAAGTTGGGCAGCCAAGTGGGCTTAGTGAACTGATCATTACCACCAAGTATCATCAAGATTTGGTGAAAAAATGTTTGCTGAGATTTCAGCAAACTAGTAGTTTTTTGGAAGCTTGGCAACCCCTTTCAAACGAAAGTGTTTTTCGCCGGTCTCTGCATGGGGTACTTCAAGAGGAAACAAACCATAGAGATAGAACTTAGAACTACTTCATTTTGTCAAGTTTCAAGGAGCTAGCACAAACCGTGTTTGATTTAGAGTTTCAAACACATCTATCTATATAGCAGAAAACAGAGTGAAACCTAAAAATTCAAACTGTTACTGGAAACGAACGCTTGAACCTGGAAGAGTGAAAGTTGGGCAGCCAAGTGGGATTAGTGAACTGATCATTACCACCAAGTATCATCAAGATTTGGTGAAAAAATGTTTGCTGAGATTTCAGCAAACTAGTAGTTTTTTGGAAGCTTGGCAACCCCTTTCAAACGAAAGTGTTTTTCGCCAGTCTCTGCATGGGGTACTTCAAGAGGAAACAAACCATAGAGATAGAACTTAGAACTACTTCATTTTGTCAAGTTTCACGGAGCAAGCACAAACCGTGTTTGATTTAGAGTTTCAAACACATCTATCTATATAGCAGAAAACAGAGTGAAACCTAAAAATTCACACTGTTACTGGAAACGAACGCTTGAACCTAGAAGAGTGAAAGTTGGGCAGCCAAGTGGGCTTAGTGAACTGATCATTACCACCAAGTATCATCAAGATTTGGTGAAAAAATGTTTGCTGAGATTTCAGCAAACTAGTAGTTTTTTGGAAGCTTGGCAACCCCTTTCAAACGAAAGTGTTTTTCGCCAGTCTCTTCATGGGGTACTTCAAGAGGAAACAAACCATAGAGATAGAACTTAGAACTACTTCATTTGCTCAAGTTTCAAGGAGCTAGCACAAACCGTGTTTGATTTAGAGTTTCAAACACATCTATCTATATAGCAGAAAACAGAGTGAAACCTAAAAATTCAAAGTGTTACAGGAAACGAACGCTTGAACCTAGAAGAGTGAAAATCTGGCAGCCAAGTGGGCTTAGTGAACTGATCATTACCACCAAGTATCATCAAGATTTGGTGAAAAAATGTTTGCTGAGATTTCAGCAAACTAGTAGTTTTTTGGAAGCTTGGCAACCCCTTTCAAACGAAAGTGTTCTTCGCCAGTCTCTGCATGGGGTACTTCAAGAGGAAACAAACCATAGAGATAGAACTTAGAACTACTTCATTTTGTCAAGTTTCACGGAGCTAGCACAAACCGTGTTTGATTTAGAGTTTCAAACACATCTATCTATATAACAGAAAACAGAGTGAAACCTAAAAATTCAAACTGTTACTGGAAACGAACGCTTGAACCTGGAAGAGTGAAAGTTGGGCAGCCAAGTGGGATTAGTGAACTGATCATTACCACCAAGTATCATCAAGATTTGGTGAAAAAATGTTTGCTGAGATTTCAGCAAACTAGTAGTTTTTTGGAAGCTTGGCAACCCCTTTCAAACGAAAGTGTTCTTCGCCAGTCTCTGCATGGGGTACTTCAAGAGGAAACAAACCATAGAGATAGAACTTAGAACTACTTCATTTTGTCAAGTTTCACGGAGCTAGCACAAACCGTGTTTGATTTAGAGTTTCAAACACATCTATCTATATAACAGAAAACAGAGTGAAACCTAAAAATTCAAACTGTTACTGGAAACGAACGCTTGAACCTGGAAGAGTGAAAGTTGGGCAGCCAAGTGGGATTAGTGAACTGATCATTACCACCAAGTATCATCAAGATTTGGTGAAAAAATGTTTGCTGAGATTTCAGCAAACTAGTAGTTTTTTGGAAGCTTGGCAACCCCTTTCAAACGAAAGTGTTTTTCGCCAGTCTCTGAATGGGGTACTTCAAGAGGAAACAAACCATAGAGATAGAACTTAGAACTACTTCATTTTGTCAAGTTTCTAGGAGCTAGCACAAACCGTGTTTGATTTAGAGTTTCAAACACATCTATCTATATAACAGAAAACAGAGTGAAACCTAAAAATTCAAAGTGTTAATGGAAATGAACGCTTGAACCTAGAAGAGTGAAAATTGGGCAGCCAAGTGGGCTTAGTGAACTGATCATTACCACCAAGTATCATCAAGATTTGGTGAAAAAATGTTTGCTGAGATTTCAGCAAACGAGAAGTTTTTTGGAAGCTTGGCAACCCCTTTCAAATGAATGTGTTCTTCGCCAGTCTCTGCATGGGGTACTTCAAGAGGAAACAAACCATAGAGATAGAACTTAGAACTACTTCATTTTGTCAAGTTTCACGGAGCTAGCACAAACCGTGTTTGATTTAGAGTTTCAAACACATCTATCTATATAGCAGAAAACAGAGTGAAACCTAAAAATTCAAAGTGTTACTGGAAACGAACGCTTGAACCTAGAAGAGTGAAAGTTGGGCAGCCAAGTGGGATTAGTGAACTGATCATTACCACCAAGTATCATCAAGATTTGGTGAAAAAATGTTTGCTGAGATTTCAGCAAACTAGTAGTTTTTTGGAAGCTTGGCAACCCCTTTCAAACGAAAGTGTTTTTCGCCAGTCTCCTCATGGGGTACTTCAAGAGGAAACAAACAATAGAGATAGAACTTAGAACTACTTCATTTTGTCAAGTTTCAAGGAGCTAGCACAAACCGTGTTTGATTTAGAGTTTCAAACACATCTATCTATATAACAGAAAACAATGAAACCTAAAAATTCAAAGTGTTTCTGGAAACGAACGCTTGAACCTAGAAGAGTGAAAGTTGGGCAGCCAAGTGGGCTTAGTGAACTGATCATTACCACCAAGTATCATCAAGATTTGGTGAAAAAATGTTTGCTGAGATTTCAGCAAACTAGTAGTTTTTTGGAAGCTTGGCAACCCCTTTCAAACGAAAGTGTTCTTCGCCAGTCTCTGCATGGGGTACTTCAAGAGGAAACAAACCATAGAGATAGAACTTAGAACTACTTCATTTTGTCAAGTTTCACGGAGCTAGCACAAACCGTGTTTGATTTAGAGTTTCAAACACATCTATCTATATAGCAGAAAACAGAGTGAAACCTAAAAATTCAAACTGTTACTGGAAACGAACGCTTGAACCTAGAAGAGTGAAAATTGGGCAGCCAAGTGGGCTTAGTGAACTGATCATTACCACCAAGTATCATCAAGATTTTGTGAAAAAATGTTTGCTGAGATTTCAGCAAACTAGTAGTTTTTTGGAAGCTTGGCAACCCCTTTCAAACGAAAGTGTTCTTCGCCAGTCTCTGCATGGGGTACTTCAAGAGGAAACAAACCATAGAGATAGAACTTAGAACTACTTCATTTTGTCAAGTTTCACGGAGCTAGCACAAACCGTGTTTGATTTAGAGTTTCAAACACATCTATCTTTATAACAGAAAACAGAGTGAAACCTAAAAATTCAAACTGTTACTGGAAACGAACGCTTGAACCTGGAAGAGTGAAAGTTGGGCAGCCAAGTGGGATTAGTGAACTGATCATTACCACCAAGTATCATCAAGATTTGGTGAAAAAATGTTTGCTGAGATTTCAGCAAACTAGTAGTTTTTTGGAAGCTTGGCAACCCCTTTCAAACGAAAGTGTTCTTCGCCAGTCTCTGCATGGGGTACTTCAAGAGGAAACAAACCATAGAGATAGAACTTAGAACTACTTCATTTTGTCAAGTTTCACGGAGCTAGCACAAACCGTGTTTGATTTAGAGTTTCAAACACATCTATCTATATAACAGAAAACAGAGTGAAACCTAAAAATTCAAACTGTTACTGGAAACGAACGCTTGAACCTGGAAGAGTGAAAGTTGGGCAGCCAAGTGGGATTAGTGAACTGATCATTACCACCAAGTATCATCAAGATTTGGTGAAAAAATGTTTGCTGAGATTTCAGCAAACTAGTAGTTTTTTGGAAGCTTGGCAACCCCTTTCAAACGAAAGTGTTTTTCGCCAGTCTCTGCATGGGGTACTTCAAGAGGAAACAAACCATAGAGATAGAACTTAGAACTACTTCATTTTGTCAAGTTTCTAGGAGCTAGCACAAACCGTGTTTGATTTAGAGTTTCAAACACATCTATCTATATAACAGAAAACAGAGTGAAACCTAAAAATTCAAAGTGTTACTGGAAATGAACGCTTGAACCTAGAAGAGTGAAAATTGGGCAGCCAAGTGGGCTTAGTGAACTGATCATTACCACCAAGTATCATCAAGATTTGGTGAAAAAATGTTTGCTGAGATTTCAGCAAACTAGTAGTTTTTTGGAAGCTTGGCAACCCCTTTCAAACGAAAGTGTTCTTCGCCGGTCTCTGCATGGGGTACTTCAAGAGGAAACAAACCATAGAGATAGAACTTACAACTACTTCATTTTGTCAAGTTTCACGGAGCAAGCACAAAACGTGTTTGATTTAGAGTTTCAAACACATCTATCTATATAGCAGAAAACAGAGTGAAACCTAAAAATTCACACTGTTACTGGAAACGAACGCTTGAACCTAGAAGAGTGAAAGTTGGGCAGCCAAGTGGGCTTAGTGAACTGATCATTACCACCAAGTATCATCAAGATTTGGTGAAAAAATGTTTGCTGAGATTTCAGCAAACTAGTAGTTTTTTGGAAGCTTGGCAACCCCTTTCAAACGAAAGTGTTTTTCGCCGGTCTCTGCATGGGGTACTTCAAGAGGAAACAAACCATAGAGATAGAACTTAGAACTACTTCATTTGCTCAAGTTTCAAGGAGCTAGCACAAACCGTGTTTGATTTAGAGTTTCAAACACATCTATCTATATAGCAGAAAACAGAGTGAAACCTAAAAATTCAAAGTGTTACTGGAAACGAACGCTTGAACCTAGAAGAGTGAAAATCTGGCAGCCAAGTGGGCTTAGTGAACTGATCATTACCACCAAGTATCATCAAGATTTGGTGAAAAAATGTTTGCTGAGATTTCAGCAAACTAGTAGTTTTTTGGAAGCTTGGCAACCCCTTTCAAACGAAAGTGTTCTTCGCCAGTCTCTGCATGGGGGACTTCAAGAGGAAACAAACCATAGAGATAGAACTTAGAACTACTTCATTTTGTCAAGTTTCAAGGAGCTAGCACAAACCGTGTTTGATTTAGAGTTTCAAACACATCTATCTATATAGCAGAAAACAGAGTGAAACCTAAAAATTCAAACTGTTACTGGAAACGAACGCTTGAACCTGGAAGAGTGAAAGTTGGGCAGCCAAGTGGGATTAGTGAACTGATCATTACCACCAAGTATCATCAAGATTTGGTGAAAAAATGTTTGCTGTGATTTCAGCAAACTAGTAGTTTTTTGGAAGCTTGGCAACCCCTTTCAAACGAAAGTGTTTTTCGCCAGTCTCTGCATGGGGTACTTCAAGAGGAAACAAACCATAGAGATAGAACTTAGAACTACTTCATTTTGTCAAGTTTCTAGGAGCTAGCACAAACCGTGTTTGATTTAGAGTTTCAAACACATCTATCTATATAACAGAAAACAGAGTGAAACCTAAAAATTCAAAGTGTTACTGGAAATGAACGCTTGAACCTAGAAGAGTGAAATTGGGCAGCCAAGTGGGCTTAGTGAACTGATCATTACCACCAAGTATCATCAAGATTTGGTGAAAAAATGTTTGCTGAGATTTCAGCAAACTAGTAGTTTTTTTGGAAGCTTGGCAACCTCTTTCAAACGAAAGTGTTCTTCGCCGGTCTCTGCATGGGGTACTTCAAGAGGAAACAAACCATAGAGATAGAACTTACAACTACTTCATTTTGTCAAGTTTCACGGAGCAAGCACAAAACGTGTTTGATTTAGAGTTTCAAACACATCTATCTATATAGCAGAAAACAGAGTGAAACCTAAAAATTCACACTGTTACAGGAAACGAACGCTTGAACCTAGAAGAGTGAAAGTTGGGCAGCCAAGTGGGCTTAGTGAACTGATCGTTACCACCAAGTATCATCAAGATTTGGTGAAAAAATGTTTGCTGAGATTTCAGCAAACTAGTAGTTTTTTGGAAGCTTGGCAACCCCTTTCAAACGAAAGTGTTTTTCGCCGGTCTCTGCATGGGGTACTTCAAGAGGAAACAAACCATAGAGATAGAACTTAGAACTACTTCATTTGCTCAAGTTTCAAGGAGCTAGCACAAACCGTGTTTGATTTAGAGTTTCAAACACATCTATCTATATAGCAGAAAACAGAGTGAAACCTAAAAATTCAAAGTGTTACTGGAAACGAACGCTTGAACCTAGAAGAGTGAAAATCTGGCAGCCAAGTGGGCTTAGTGAACTGATCATTACCACCAAGTATCATCAAGATTTGGTGAAAAAATATTTGCTGAGATTTCAGCAAACTAGTAGTTTTTTGGAAGCTTGGCAACCCCATTCAAACGAAAGTGTTCTTCGCCAGTCTCTGCATGGGGGACTTCAAGAGGAAACAAACCATAGAGATAGAACTTAGAACTACTTCATTTTGTCAAGTTTCAAGGAGCTAGCACAAACCGTGTTTGATTTAGAGTTTCAAACACATCTATCTATATAGCAGAAAACAGAGTGAAACCTAAAAATTCAAACTGTTACTGGAAACGAACGCTTGAACCTGGAAGAGTGAAAGTTGGGCAGCCAAGTGGGATTAGTGAACTGATCATTACCACCAAGTATCATCAAGATTTGGTGAAAAAATGTTTGCTGAGATTTCAGCAAACTAGTAGTTTTTGGAAGCTTGGCAACCCCTTTCAACGAAAGTGTTTTTCGCCAGTCTCTGCATGGGGTACTTCAAGAGGAAACAAACCATAGAGATAGAACTTAGAACTACTTCATTTTGTCAAGTTTCACCGAGCAAGCACAAACCGTGTTTGATTTAGAGTTTCAAACACATCTATCTATATAGCAGAAAACAGAGTGAAACCTAAAAATTCACACTGTTACTTGAAACGAACGCTTGAACCTAGAAGAGTGAAAGTTGGGCAGCCAAGTGGGCTTAGTGAACTGATCATTACCACCAAGTATCATCAAGATTTGGTGAAAAAATGTTTGCTGAGATTTCAGCAAACTAGTAGTTTTTTGGAAGCTTGGCAACCCCTTCAAACGAAAGTGTTTTTCGCCAGTCTCTGCATGGGGTACTTCAAGAGGAAACAAACCATAGAGATAGAACTTAGAACTACTTCATTTGCTCAAGTTTCAAGGAGCTAGCACAAACCGTGTTTGATTTAGAGTTTCAAACACATCTATCTATATAGCAGAAAACAGAGTGAAACCTAAAAATTCAAAGTGTTACAGGAAACGAACGCTTGAACCTAGAAGAGTGAAAATCTGGCAGCCAAGTGGGCTTAGTGAACTGATCATTACCACCAAGTATCATCAAGATTTGGTGAAAAAATGTTTGCTGAGATTTCAGCAAACTAGTAGTTTTTTGGAAGCTTGGCAACCCCTTTCAAACGAAAGTGTTCTTCGCCAGTCTCTGCATGGGGTACTTCAAGAGGAAACAAACCATAGAGATAGAACTTAGAACTACTTCATTTTGTCAAGTTTCACGGAGCTAGCACAAACCGTGTTTGATTTAGAGTTTCAAACACATCTATCTATATAACAGAAAACAGAGTGAAACCTAAAAATTCAAACTGTTACTGGAAAGGAACGCTTGAACCTGGAAGAGTGAAAGTTGGGCAGCCAAGTGGGATTAGTGAACTGATCATTACCACCAAGTATCATCAAGTTTTGGTGAAAAAATGTTTGCTGAGATTTCAGCAAACTAGTAGTTTTTTGGAAGCTTGGCAACCCCTTTCAAACGAAAGTGTTTTTCGCCAGTCTCTGCATGGGGTACTTCAAGAGGAAACAAACCATAGAGATAGAACTTAGAACTACTTAATTTTGTCAAGTTTCTAGGAGCTAGCACAAACCGTGTTTGATTTAGAGTTTCAAACACATCTATCTATATAACAGAAAACAGAGTGAAACCTAAAAATTCAAAGTGTTAATGGAAATGAACGCTTGAACCTAGAAGAGTGAAAATTGGGCAGCCAAGTGGGCTTAGTGAACTGATCATTACCACCAAGTATCATCAAGATTTGGTGAAAAAATGTTTGCTGAGATTTCAGCAAACGAGAAGTTTTTTGGAAGCTTGGCAACCCCTTTCAAATGAATGTGTTCTTCGCCAGTCTCTGCATGGGGTACTTCAAGAGGAAACAAACCATAGAGATAGAACTTAGAACTACTTCATTTTGTCAAGTTTCACGGAGCTAGCACAAACCGTGTTTGATTTAGAGTTTCAAACACATCTATCTATATAGCAGAAAACAGAGTGAAACCTAAAAATTCAAAGTGTTACTGGAAACGAACGCTTGAACCTAGAAGAGTGAAAGTTGGGCAGCCAAGTGGGATTAGTGAACTGATCATTACCACCAAGTATCATCAAGATTTGGTGAAAAAATGTTTGCTGAGATTTCAGCAAACTAGTAGTTTTTTGGAAGCTTGGCAACCCCTTTCAAACGAAAGTGTTTTTCGCCAGTCTCCTCATGGGGTACTTCAAGAGGAAACAAACAATAGAGATAGAACTTAGAACTACTTCATTTTGTCAAGTTTCAAGGAGCTAGCACAAACCGTGTTTGATTTAGAGTTTCAAACACATCTATCTATATAACAGAAAACAATGAAACCTAAAAATTCAAAGTGTTTCTGGAAACGAACGCTTGAACCTAGAAGAGTGAAAGTTGGGCAGCCAAGTGGGCTTAGTGAACTGATCATTACCACCAAGTATCATCAAGATTTGGTGAAAAAATGTTTGCTGAGATTTCAGCAAACTAGTAGTTTTTTGGAAGCTTGGCAACCCCTTTCAAACGAAAGTGTTCTTCGCCAGTCTCTGCATGGGGTACTTCAAGAGGAAACAAACCATAGAGATAGAACTTAGAACTACTTCATTTTGTCAAGTTTCACGGAGCTAGCACAAACCGTGTTTGATTTAGAGTTTCAAACACATCTATCTATATAGCAGAAAACAGAGTGAAACCTAAAAATTCAAACTGTTACTGGAAACGAACGCTTGAACCTAGAAGAGTGAAAATTGGGCAGCCAAGTGGGCTTAGTGAACTGATCATTACCACCAAGTATCATCAAGATTTTGTGAAAAAATGTTTGCTGAGATTTCAGCAAACTAGTAGTTTTTTGGAAGCTTGGCAACCCCTTTCAAACGAAAGTGTTCTTCGCCAGTCTCTGCATGGGGTACTTCAAGAGGAAACAAACCATAGAGATAGAACTTAGAACTACTTCATTTTGTCAAGTTTCACGGAGCTAGCACAAACCGTGTTTGATTTAGAGTTTCAAACACATCTATCTATATAGCAGAAAACAGAGTGAAACCTAAAAATTCAAAGTGTTACTGGAAACGAACGCTTGAACCTAGAAGAGTGAAAATCTGGCAGCCAAGTGGGCTTAGTGAACTGATCATTACCACCAAGAATCATCAAGATTTGGTGAAAAAATGTTTGCTGAGATTTCAGCAAACTAGTAGTTTTTTGGAAGCTTGGCAACCCCTTTCAAACGAAAGTGTTCTTCGCCAGTCTCTGCATGGGGTACTTCAAGAGGAAACAAACCATAGAGATAGAACTTAGAACTACTTCATTTTGTCAAGTTTCACGGAGCTAGCACAAACCGTGTTTGATTTACAGTTTCAAACACATCTATCTATATAACAGAAAACAGAGTGAAACCTAAAAATTCAAACTGTTACTGGAAACGAACGCTTGAACCTAGAAGAGTGAAAGTTGGGCAGCCAAGTGGGATTAGTGAACTGATCATTACCACCAAGTATCATCAAGATTTGGTGAAAAAATGTTTGCTGTGATTTCAGCAAACTAGTAGTTTTTTGGAAGCTTGGCAACCCCTTTCAAATGAAAGTGTTTTTCGCCAGTCTCTGCATGCAGTACTTCAAGAGGAAACAAACCATAGAGATAGAACTTAGAACTACTTCATTTGGTCAAGTTTCAAGGAGCTAGCACAAACCGTGTTTGATTTAGAATTCCAAACACAGCTATCTATGTAGGAGAAAACAGAGTGAAACCTAAAAATTCAAACTGTTACTGGAAACGAATGCTTCAACCTAGAAGAATAAAAATTGGGCAGCCAAGTGGGATTAGTGAACTGATCATTACCACCAAGTATCATCAAGATTTGGTGAAAAAAGTTTTGCTGAGATTTCAGCAAACTAGTAGTTTTTTGGAAGCTTGGCCACTTCTTTCAAACGAAAGTGTTTTTCTGCATGGTGTACTTCAAGAGGAAACAAACCATAGACATTGAACATAGAACTACTTCATTTGGTCAAGTTTCAAGGAGCTAGCACAAACCGTGTTTGATTTAGAGTTTCAAACACATCTATCTATATAGCAGAAAACAGAGTGAAACCTAAAAATTCAAAGTGTTACTGGAAACGAACGCTTGAACTTAGAAGAGTAATAATTGGGCAGCCAAGTGGGCTTACTGAACTGATCATTACCACCAAGTATCATTAAGATTTGGTGAAAAAATATTTGCTGAGATTTCAGCAAACTAGTAGTTTTTTGGAAGCTTGGCCACTTCTTTCAAACGAAAGTGTTTTGTGCCAGTCTCTGCATGGGGTACTTCAAGAGGAAACAAACCATAGAGATAGAACATAGAACTACTTCATTTGGTCAAGTTTCAAGGAGCTAGCACAAACCGTGTTTGATTTAGAATTCCAAACACATCTATCTATGTAGGAGAAAACAGAGTGAAACCTAAAAATTCAAACTGTTACTGGAAACAAATGGTTCAAACTAGAAGAAAAAAAATTGGGTAGCCAAGCGGGATTAGTGAACTGATCATTACCACCAAGTATCATTAAGATTTGGTGAAAAAAGTTTTGCTGAGATTTCAGCAAACTAGTAGTTTTTTGGAAGCTTGGCCACTTCTTTCAAACGAAAGTGTTTTTCGCCAGTCTCTGCATGGTGTACTTCAAGAGGAAACAAACCATAGAGATGGAACATAGAACTACTTCATTTCATCAAGTTTCAAGGAGCTAGCACAAACCGTGTTTGATTTAGAGTTTCAAACACATCTATCTATATGGCAGAAAACAGAGTGAAACCTAAAAATTCAAAGTGTTACTGGAAACGAACGCTTGAACCTAGAAGAGTGAAAGTTGGGCAGCCAAGTGAAATTAGTGAACTGATCATTACCACCAAGTATCATCAAGTTTTGGTGAAAAAATATTTGCTGAGATTTCAGCAAACTAGTAGTTTTTTGGAAGCTTGGCAACCCCTTTCAAACGAAAGTGTTTTTCGCCAGTCTCTGCATGGGGTACTTCAAGAGGAAACAAACCATAGAGATAGAACTTAGAACTACTTCATTTGGTCAAGTTTCAAGGAGCTAGCACAAACCGTGTTTGATTTAGAATTCCAAACACATCTATCTATGTAGGAGAAAACAGAGTGAAACCTAAAACTTCAAACTGTTACTGGAAACAAATGCTTCAACCTAGAAGAATAAAAATTGGGTAGCCAAGTCGGATTAGTTAACTGATCATTACCACCAAGTATCATTAAGATTTGGTGAAAAAAGTTTTGCTGAGATTTCAGCAAACTAGTAGTTTTTTGGAAGCTTGGCCACTTCTTTCAAACGAAAGTGTTTTTCCGCATGGTGTACTTCAAGATTAAAGAAACCATAGAGATGGATCATAGAACTACTTCATTTGGTCAAGTTTCAAGGAGCTACCACAAACCGTGTTTGATTTAGAGTTTCAAACACATCTATCTATATAGCAGAAAACAGAGTGAAACCTAAAAATTCAAAGTGTTACTGGAAACGAACGCTTGAACCTAGAAGAGTAAAAATTGGGCAGCCAAGTGGGCTTAGTGAACTGATCATTACCACCAAGTATCATCAAGATTTGGTGAAAAAATATTTGCTGAGATTTCAGCAAACTAGTAGTTTTTTGGAAGCTTGGCAACCTTTTTCAAACGAAAGTGTTTTTCGCCAGTCTCTGCATGGGGTACTTCAAGAGGGAACAAACCATCGAGATAGAACTTAGAACTACTTCATTTGGCCAAGTCTCAAGGAGCTAGCACAAACCGTGTTTGATTTAGAGTTTCAAACACATCTATCTATATAGCAGAAAACAGAGTGAAACCTAAAAATTCAAAGTGTTACTGGAAACGAACGCTTGAATCTAGAAGAGTAAAAGTTGGGCAGCCAAGTGAGATTAGTGAACTGATCATTACCACCAAGTATCATCAAGATTTGGTGAAAAAATATTTGCTGAGATTTCAGAAAATCAGTAGTTTTTTGGAAGCTTGGCAACCCCTTTCAAACGAAAGTGTTTTTCGCCAGTCTCTGCATGGGGTACTTCAAGAGGAAACAAACCATAGAGATAGAACTTAGAACTACTTCATTTGGTCAAGTTTCAAGGAGCTAGCACAAACCGTGTTTGATTTAGAATTCCAAACACATCTATCTATGTTGGAGAAAACAGAGTGAAACCTAAAAATTCAAACTGTTACTGGAAACAAATGGTTCAAACTAGAAGAAAAAAAATTGGGTAGCCAAGTGGGATTAGTGAACTGATCATTACCACCAAGTATCATTAAGATTTGGTGAAAAAAGTTTTGCTGAGATTTCAGCAAACTAGTAGTTTTTTTGAAGCTTGGCCACTTCTTACAAACGAAAGTGTTTTTCGCCAGTCTCTGCATGGTGTCCTTCAAGAGGAAACAAACCATAGAGATGGAACATAGAACTACTTAATTTCGTCAAGTTACAAGGAGCTAGCACAAACCGTGTTTGATTTAGAGTTTCAAACACATCTATCTATATAGCAGAAAACAGAGTGAAACCTAAAAATTCAAAGTGTTACTGGAAACGAACGCTTGAACCTCGAAGAGTAAAAATTGGGCAGCCAAGTGGGATTAGTGAACTGATCATTACCACCAAGTATCATCAATATTTGGTGAAAAAATGTTTGCTGAGATTTCAGCAAACTAGTAGTTTTTTTTAAGCTTGGCCACCCCTTTCAAACGAAAGTGTTTTTCGCCAGTCTCTGTATGGGGTACTTCAAGAGGAAACAAACCATAGAGATAGAACTTAGAACTACTTCATTTGGTCAAGTTTCAAGGAGCAAGCACAAACCGTGTTTGATTTAGAGTTTCAAACACATCTATCTATATAGCAGAAAACAGAGTGATACCTAAAAATTCAAACTGTTACTGGAAACGAACGCTTGAACCTAGAAGAATGAAAGTTGGGCAGCCAAGTGAAATTAGTGAGCTGATCATTACCACCAAGTATCATCAAGTTTTGGTGAAAAAATATTTGCTGAGATTTCAGCAAACTAGTAGTTTTTTGGAAGCTTGGCAACCCCTTTCAAACGAAAGTGTTTTTCTCCAGTCTCTGCATGAGGTACTTCAAGAGGAAACAAACCATAGAGATAGAACTTAGAACTACTTCATTTGGTCAAGTTTCAAAGAGCTAGCACAAACCGTGTTTGATTTAGAATTCCAAACACATCTATCTATATAGCAGAAAACAGAGTGAAACCTAAAAATTCAAACTGTTACTGGAAACGAACGCTGGAACCTAGAAGAGTAAAAATTGGGCAGCCAAGTGGGCTTATTGAACTGATCATTACCACCAAGTATCATCAAGATTTGGTGAAAAAATGTTTGCTGAGATTTCAGCAAACTAGTAGTTTTTTGGAAGCTTGGCAACCCCTTTCAAACGAAAGTGTTTTTCGCCAGTCTCTGCATGGGGTACTTCAAGAGGAAACAAACCATAGAGATAGAACTTAGAACTACTTCATTTTGTCAAGCTTCACGGAGCTAGCACAAACCGTGTTTGATTCAGAGTTTCAAACACATCTATCTATATAGCAGAAAACAGAGTGAAACCTCAAAATTCAAAGTGTTACTGAAAACGAACGCTTGAACCTAGAAGAGTGAAAATTGGGCAGCCAAGTGGGCGTAGTGAACTGATCATTACCACCAAGTATCATCAAGATTTGGTGAAAAAATGTTTGCTGAGATTTCAGCAAACTAGTAGTTTTTTGGAAGCTTGGCAACCCCTTTCAAACGAAAGTTTTTTTCGCCAGTCTCTGCATGGGGTATTTCAAGAGGAAACAAACCATAGAGATAGAACTTAGAACTACTTCATTTGGTCAAGTTTCAAGTAGCTAGCACAAACCGTGTTTGATTTAGAATTCCAAACACATCTATCTATGTAGGAGAAAACAGAGTGAAACCTAAAAATTCAAACTGTTACTGGAAACAAATGCTTCAACCTAGAAGAATAAAAATTGGGTAGCCAAGTGGGATTAGTGAACTGATCATTACCACCAAGTATCATTAAGATTCGGTGAAAAAAGTTTTGCTGAGATTTCAGCAAACTAGTAGTTTTTTGGAAGCTTGGCCACTTCTTTCAAACGAAAGTGTTTTTCGCCAGTCTCTGCATGGTGTACTTCAAGAGGAAACAAACCATAGAGATGGAACATAGAACTACTTCATTTGGTCAAGTTTCAAGGAGCTAGCACAAACCGTGTTTGATTTAGAGTTTCAAACACATCTATCTATATAGCAGAAAACAGAGTGAAGCCTAAAAATTCAAAGTGTTATTGGAAACGAATGCTTGAACGTAGAAGAGTAAAAATTGGGCCGCCAAGTGGGCTTAGTCAACTGATCATTACCACCAAGTATCATCAAGATTTGGTGAAAAAATGTTTGCTGAGATTTCAGCAAACTAGTAGTTTTTTGGAAGCTTGGCAACCCCTTTCAAACGAAAGTGTTTTGTGCCAGTCTCTGCATGGGGTACTTCAAGAGGAAACAAACCATAGAGATAGAACTTAGAACTACTTCATTTGGTCAAGTTTCAAGGAGCAAGCACAAACCATGTTTGATTTAGAGTTTCAAACACATCCATCTATATAGCAGAAAACAGAGTGAAACCTAAAAATTCAAATTGTTACTGGAAACGAACGCTTGAACCTAGAAGAGTGAAAGTTGGGCAGCCAAGTGGGATTAGTGAACTGATCATTACCACCAAGTATCATCAAGATTTGGTGAAAAAATATTTGCTGAGATTTAAGAAAACGAGTAGTTTTTTGGAAGCTTGGCAACCCCTTTCAAACAAGGGTTTTTCGCCAGTCTCTGCATGGGGTAATTCAAGAGGAAACAAACCATAGATATAGAACTTAGAACTACTTCATTTGGTCAAGTTTCAAGGAGCTAGCACAAACCGTGTTTGATTTAGAATTCCAAACACAGCTATCTATGTAGGAGAAAACAGAGTGAAAACTAAAAATTCAAACAGTTACTGGAAACGAAAGCTTCAACCTAGAAGAATAAAATTTGGGCTGCCAAGTGGGATTAGTGAACTGATCATTACCACCAAGTATCATCAAGATTTGGTGAAAAAATGTTTGCTGATATTTCAGATAACTAGTAGTTTTTTGGAAGCTTGGCAATCCCTTTCAAACGAAAGTGTTTTTCGCCAGTCTCTGCATGGGGTACTTCAAGAGGAAACAAACCGTAGAGATAGAACTTAGAACTACTTCATTTGGTCAAGTTTCAAGGAGCTAGCACAAACCGTGTTTGATTTAGAATTCCAAACACAGCTATCTATGTAAAAGAAAACAGAGTGAAACCTAAAAATTCAAACTGTTACTGGAAACAAATGCTTCAACCTAGAAGAATAAAAATTGGGCAGCCAAGTGGGATTAGTGAACTGATCATTACCACCAAGTATCATCTACATTTGGTGAAAAAATGTTTGCTGAGATTTCAGCAAACTAGTAGTTTTTCAGAAGCTTGGCAACCCCTTTCAAACGAAAGTGTTTTTCGCCAGTCTCTGCATGGGGTACTTCAAGAGGAAACAAACCATAGAGATAGAACTTAGGACTACTTCATTTTGTCAAGTTTCACGGAGCTAGCACAAACCGTGTTTGATTTAGAGTTTCAAACACATCTATTTATATAGCAGAAAACAGAGTGAAACCTAAAAATTCAAAGTGTTACTGGAAAGGAATGCTTCAACCTAGAAGAGTGAAAGTTGGGCAGCCAAGTGAGATTAGTGAACTGATGATTACCACCAAGTATCATCAATATCTGGTGAAAAAATGTTTGCTGAGATTTCAGCAATCTAGTAGTTTTTTGGAATCTTGGCAACCCCTTTCAAACGAAAGTGTTTTTCGCCAGTCTCTGCATGGGGTACTTCAAGAGGAAACAAACCATAGAGATAGAACTTAGAACTACTTCATTTGGTCAAGTTTCAAGGAGCTAGCACAAACCGTGTTTGATTTAGAATTCCAAACACAGCTATCTAAGTAGGAGAAAACAGAGTGAAACCTAAAAATTCAAACTGTTACTGGAAACGAATGCTTCAACCTAGAAGAATAAAAATTGGGCAGCCAAGTGGGATTAGTGAACTGATCATTACCACCAAGTATCGTCAAGATTTGGTGAAAAAATATTTGCTGAGATTTCAGCAAACTAGTAGTTTTTTGGAAGCTTGGCAACACCTTTCAAACGAAAGTGTTTTTCGCCAGTCTCTGCATGGGGTACTTCAAGAGGAAACAAACCATAGATATAGAACTTAGAACTACTTCATTTGGTCCAGTTTCAAGGAGCTAGCACAAACCGTGTTTGATTTAGAATTCCAAACACAGCTATCTATGTAGGAGAAAACAGAGTGAAACCTAAAAATTCAAACAGTTGCTGGAAACGAATGCTTCAACCTAGAAGAATAAAATTTGGGCAGCCAAGTGGGATTAGTGAACTGATCATTACCACCAAGTATCATCAAGATTTGGTGAAAAAATGTTTGCTGAGATTTCAGAAAACTAGTAGTTTTTTGGAAGCTTGGCAACCCCTTTCAAACGAAAGTGTTTTTCGCCAGTCTCTGCATGGGGTACTTCAAGAGGAAACAAACCATAGAGATAGAACTTAGAACTACTTCATTTGGTTAAGTTTCAAGTAGCTAGCACAAACCGTGTTTGATTTAGAATTCCAAACACATCTATCTATGTAGGAGAAAACAGAGTGAAACCTAAAAATTCAAACTGTTACTGGAAACAAATGCTTCAACCTAGAAGAATAAAAATTGGGTAGCCAAGTGGGATTAGAGAACTGATCATTACCACCAAGTATCATTAAGATTTGGTGAAAAAAGTTTTGCTGAGATTTCAGCAAACTAGTAGTTTTTTGGAAGCTTGGCCACTTCTTTCAAACGAAAGTGTTTTTCGCCAGTCTCTGCATGGGGTAATTCAAGAGGAAACAAACCATAGAGTTAGAACTTAGAACTACTTCATTTTGTCAAGCTTCACGGAGCTAGCACAAACCGTGTTTGATTCAGAGTTTCAAACACATCTATCTATATAGCAGAAAACAGAGTGAAACCTAAAAATTCAAAGTGTTACTGGAAACGAACGCTTGAACCTAGAAGAGTGAAAGTTGGGCAGCCAAGTGGGATTAGTGAACTGATCATTACCACCAAGTATCATCAAGATTTGGTGAAAAAATGTTTGCTGAGATTTCAGCAAACTAGTAGTTTTTTGGAAGCTTGGCAACGCCTTTCAAACGAAAGTGTTTTTCGCCATTCTCTGCATGGGGTACTTCAAGAGGAAACAAACCATAGAGATAGAACTTAGAACTACTTCATTTGGTCAAGTTTCAAGGAGCTAGCACAAATCGTGTTTGATTTATAATTCCAAACACATCTATCTATGTAGGAGAAAACAGAGTGAAACCTAAAAATTCAAACTGTTACTGGAAACAACTGCTTCAACCTAGAAGAATAAAAATTGGGTAGCCAAGTGGGATTAGTGAACTGATCATTACCACCAGGTATCATTAAGATTGGTGAAAAAAGTTTTGCTGAGATTTCAGCAAACTAGTAGTTTTTTTGAAGTTTGGCAACCCCTTTCAAACGAAAGTGTTTTTCGCCAGTCTCTGCATGGGGTACTTCAAGAGGAAACAAACCATAGAGATAGAACTTAGAACTACTTCATTTGGTCAAGTTTCAAGGAGCAAGCACAAACCGTGTTTGATTTAGAGTTTCAAACACATCTATCTATATAGCAGAAAACAGAGTGAACCCTAAAAATTCAAAGTGTTACTGGAAACGAACGGTTGAACCTAGAAGAGTGAAAGTTGGGCAGCCAAGTGAGATTAGTGATCTGATCATTACCACCAAGTATCATCAAGATTTGGTGAAAAAAGATTTGCTGAGATTTCAGCAAACTAGTAGTTTTTTGGAAGCTTGGCAACCCCTTTCAAACGAAAGTGTTTTTCGCCAGTCTCTTCATGGGGTACTTCAAGAGGAAACAAACCATAGAGATAGAACTTAGAACTACTTCATTTGGTCAAGTTTCAAGGAGCTAGCACAAACCGTGTTTGATTTAGAATTCCAAACACATCTATCTATATAGCAGAAAACAGAGTGAAACCTAAAAATTCAAACTGTTACTGGAAACGAACGCTGGAACCTAGAAGAGTAAAAATTGGGCAGCCAAGTGGGCTTAGTGAACTGATCATTACCACCAAGTATCATCAAGATTTGGTGAAAAAATGTTTGCTGAGATTTCAGCAAACTAGTAGTTTTTTGGAAGCTTGGCAACCCCTTTCAAACGAAAGTGTTTTTCGCCAGTCTCTGCATGGGGTACTTCAAGAGGAAACAAACCATAGAGATAGAACTTAGAACTACTTCATTTGGTCAAGTTTCAAGGAGCTAGCACAAACCGTGTTTGATTTAGAATTCCAAACACAGCTATCTATGTAGGAGAAAACAGAGTGAAACCTAAAAATTCAAACAGTTGCTGGAAACGAATGCTTCAACCTAGAAGAATAAAATTTGGGCAGCCAAGTGGGATTAGTGAACTGATCATTACCACCAAGTATCATCAAGATTTGGTGAAAAAATGTTTGCTGAGATTTCAGCAAGCGAGTAGTTTTTTGGAAGCTTGGCAACCCCTTTCAAACGAAAGTGTTCTTCGCCAGTCTCTGCATGGGGTACTTCAAGAGGAAACAAACCATAGAGATGGAACATAGAACTACTTCATTTGGTCAAGTTTCAAGGAGCTAGCACAAACCGTGTTTGATTTAGAGTTTCAAACACATCTATCTATATAGCAGAAAACAGAGTGAAACCTAAAATTTCAAAGTGTTACTGGAAACGAACGCTTGAACCTAGAAGAGTAAAAATTGGGCCGCCAAGTGGGCTTAGTGAACTGATCATTACCACCAAGTATCATCAAGATTTGGTGAAAAATGGTTTGCTGAGATTTCAGCAAACTAGTAGTTTTTTGGAAGCTTGGCAACCCCTTTCAAACGAAAGTGTTTTTCGCCAGGCTCTGCATGGGGTATTTCAAGAGGAACAAACCATAGAGAAAGAACTTAGAACTAATTCATTTGGTCAAGTTTCAAGGAGCTAGCACAAACCGTGTTTGATTAGGACTTTCAAACACATCTATCTATATAGCAGAAAACAGAGTGAAACCTAAAAATTCAAATTGTTACTGGAAACGAACGCTTGAACCTAGAAGAGTGAAAGTTGGGCAGCCAAGTGGGATTAGTGAACTGATCATTACCACCAAGTATCTTCAAGATTTGGTGAAAAAATGTTTGCTGAGATTTCAGCAAACTAGTATTTTTTTTTAAGCTTGGCAACCCCTTTCAAACGAAAGTGTTTTTCGCCAGTCTCTGCATGGGGTACTTCAAGAGGAAACAAACCATAGAGATAGAACTTAGAACTACTTCATTTGGTCAAGTTTCAAGGAGCTAGCACAAACCGTGTTTGATTTAGAGTTTCAAACACATCTATCTATATAGCAGAAAACAGAGTGAAACCTAAAAATTAAAACTGTTACTGGAAACGAATGCATCAACCTAGAAGAATACAAATTGGGCAGCTAAGTGGGATTAGTGAACTGATCATTACCACCAAATATCATCAATATTTGGTGAAAAAATGTTTGCTGAGATTTCAGCAAACTAGTAGTTTTTTGGAAGCTTGGCAACCCCCTTTCAAACAAAAGTGTTTTTTGCCAGTCTCTGCATGGGGTACTTCAAGAGGAAACAAAACATAGAGATAGAACTTAGAACTACTTCATTTTGTCAAGTTTCAAGGAGCTAGCACAAAGCGTGTTTGATTTAGAATTCCAAACACAGCTATCTATGCAGGAGAAAACAGAGTGAAACCTAAAAATTCAAACAGTTACTGGAAACGAAAGCTTCAACCTAGAAGAATAAAATTTGGGCAGCCAAGTGGGAATAGTGAACTGATCATTACCACCAAGAATCATCAAGATTTGGTGAAAAAATGTTTGCTGAGATTTCAGCAAACTAGTAGTTTTTTGGAAGCTTGGCAACCCCTTTCGAACGAAAGTGTTTTTCGCCAGTCTCTGCATGGGGTACTTCAAGAGGAAACAAACCATAGAGATAGAACTTACAACTACTTCATTTTGTCAAGTTTCAAGGAGGTAGCACAAACCGTGTTTGATTTAGAGTTTCAAAGACATCTATCTATATCGCAGAAAACAGAGTGAAACCTAAAAATTCAACGTGTTACTGGAAACGAATGCTTGAACCTAGAAGAGTAAAAATTGGGCCGCCAAGTGGGATTAGTGAACTGATCATTACCACCAAGTATCATCAAGATTTGTTGAAAAAATGTTTGCTGAGATTTCAGCAAACTAGTAGTTTTTTGGAAGCTTGGCAACCCCTTTCAAATGAAAGTGTATTTCGCCAGGCTCTGCATGGGGTATTTCAAGAGGAAACAAACCATAGAGATAGAAATTAGAACTACTTCATTTGATCAAGTTTCAAGGAGCTAGCACAAACCGTGTTTGATTTAGAATTCCAAACACATCTATCTATGTAGGGGAAAACAGAGTGAAACCTAAAAATTCAAAGTGTTACTGGAAACGAAAGCTTGAACCTAGAAGAGTAAAAGTTGGGCAGCCAAGTGAGATTAGTGAACTGATCATTACCACCAAGTATCATCAAGATTTGGTGAAAAAAGTTTTGCTGAGATTTCAGAAAACTAGTAGTTTTTTAGAAGCTTGGCCACTTCTTTCAAACGAAAGTGTTTTTCACCAGTCTCTGCATGGGGGACTTCAAGAGGAAACAAACCATAGAGATATAACTTAGAACTAATTCATTTGGTCAAGTTTCAAGGAGCTAGCACAAATCGTGTTTGATTTATAATTCCAAACACATCTATCTATGTAGGAGAAAACAGAGTGAAACCTAAAAATTCAAACTGTTACTGGAAACAACTGCTTCAACCTAGAAGAATAAAAATTGGGTAGCCAAGTGGGATTAGTGAACTGATCATTACCACCAGGTATCATTAAGATTGGTGAAAAAAGTTTTGCTGAGATTTCAGCAAACTAGTAGTTTTTTTGAAGTTTGGCAACCCCTTTCAAACGAAAGTGTTTTTCGCCAGTCTCTGCATGGGGTACTTCAAGAGGAAACAAACCATAGAGATAGAACTTAGAACTACTTCATTTGGTCAAGTTTCAAGGAGCTAGCACAAACCGTGTTTGATTTAGAGTTTCAAACACATCTATCTATATAGCAGAAAACAGAGTGAAACCTAAAAATTCAAAGTGTTACTGGAAACGAACGCTTGAACCTAGATTAGTAAAAATAGGGCAGCCAAGTGGGATTAGTGAACTGATCATTACCACCAAGTATCATCAAGATTTGGTGAAAAAATGTTTGCTGAGATTTCAGCAAACTAGTAGTTTTTTGGAAGCTTGGCAACCCCTTTCAAACGAAAGTGTTCTTCGCCAGTCTCTGCATGGGGTACTTCAAGAGGAAACAAACCATAGAGATAGAACTTAGAACTACTTCATTTGGTCAAGTTTCAAGGAGCAAGCACAAACCGTGTTTGATTTAGAGTTTCAAACACATCTATCTATATAGCAGAAAACAGAGTGAAACCTAAAAATTCAAAGTGTTACTGGAAACGAACGCTTGAACCTAGAAGAGTGAAAATTGGGTAGCCAAGTGAGATTAGTGAACTGATCATTACCACCAAGTATCATCAAGATTTGGTGAAAAAAGGTTTGCTGAGATTTCAGCAAACTAGTAGTTTTTTGGAAGCTTGGCAACCCCTTTCATACGAAAGTGTTTTTCGCCAGTCTCTGCATGGGGTACTTCAAGAAAAAACAAACCATAGAGATAGAACTTAGAACTACTTCATTTGGTCAAGTTTCAAGGAGCTAGCACAAACCGTGTTTGATTTAGAATTCCAAACACAGCTATCTATGTAGGAGAAAACAGAGTGAAACCTAAAAATTCAAACTGTTACTGGAAATGAATGCTTGAACCTAGAAGATTAAAAGTTGGGCAGCCAAGTGAGATTAGTGAACTGATCATTACCACCAAGTATCATCAAGATTTTGTGAAAAAATGTTTCCTGAGATTTCAGCAAACTAGTAGTTTTTTAGAAGCTTGGCCACTTCTTTCAAACGAAAGTGTTTTTCACCAGTCTCTGCATGGGGTACTTCAAGAGGAAACAAACCATAGAGATAGAACTTGGAACTACTTCATTTGGTCAAGTTTCAAGGAGCTAGCACGAATCGTCTTTGATTTAGAATTCCAAACACATCTATCTATGTAGGAGAAAACAGAGTGAAACCTAAAAATTCAAACTGTTACTGGAAACAAATGCTTCAACCTAGAAGAATACAAATTGGGTAGCCAAGTGGGATTAGTGAACTGATCATTACCACCAGGTATCATTAAGATTTGGTGAAAAAATTTTTCTGAGATTTCAGCAAACTAGTAGTTTTTTTGAAGCTTGGCCACTTGTTTCAAATGAAAGTGTTTTTCGCCAGTCTCTGCATGGTGTACTTCAAGAGGAAACAAACCATAGAGATGGAACATAGAACTACTTCATTTGGTCAAGTTTCAAGGAGCTAGCACAAACCGTGTTTGATTTAGAGTTTCAAACACATCTATCTATATAGCAGAAAACAGAGTGAAACCTAAAAATTCAAAGTGTTACTGGAAACGAACGCTTGAAACTAGAATAGTAAAAATAGGGCAGCCAAGTGGGATTAGTGAACTGATCATTACCACCAAGTATCATCAAGATTTGGTGAAAAAATGTTTGCTGTGATTTCAGCAAACTAGTAGTTTTTTGGAAGCTTGGCAACCCCTTTCAAACGAAAGTGTTCTTCGCCAGTCTCTGCATGGGGTACTTCAAGAGGAAACAAACCATAGAGATAGAACTTAGAACTACTTCATTTGGTCAAGTTTCAAGGAGCAAGCACAAACCGTGTTTGATTTAGAGTTTCAAACACATCTATCTATATAGCAGAAAACAGAGTGAAACCTAAAAATTCAAAGTGTTACTGGAAACGAACGCTTGAACCTAGAAGAGTGAAAATTGGGCAGCCAAGTGAGATTAGTGAACTGATCATTATCACCAAGTATCATGAAGATTTGGTGAAAAAAGGTTTGCTGAGATTTCAGCAAACTAGTAGTTTTTTGGAAGCTTGGCAACCCCTTTCAAATGAAAGTGTTTTTCGCCAGTCTCTGCATGGGGTACTTCAAGAGGAAACAAACCATAGAGATAGAACTTAGAACTACTTCATTTGGTCAAGTTTCAAGGAGCTAGCACAAACCGTGTTTGATTTAGAATTCCAAACACAGCTATCTATGTAGGAGAAAACAGAGTGAAACCTAAAAATTCAAACTGTTACTGGAAACGAATGCTTCAACCTAGAAGAATAAAAATTGGGCAGCCAAGTGGGCTTAGTGAACTGATCATTACCACCAAGTATCATCAAGATTTGGTGAAAAAATGTTTGCTGAGATTTCAGCAAACTAGTATTTTTTTGGAAGCTTGGCAACCCCTTTCAAACGAAAGTGTTTTTCGCCAGGCTCTGCATGGGTTACTTCAAGAGGAAACAAACCATAGAGAAAGAACTTAGAACTAATTCATTTGGTCAAGTTTCAAGGAGCTAGCACAAACCGTGTTTGATTTAGAGTTTCAAACACATCTATCTATATAGCAGAAAACAGAGTGAAACCTAAAAATTCAAAGTGTTACTGGAAACGAACGCTTGAACCTAGAAGAGTAAAAGTTGGAAAGCCAAGTGAGATTAGTGAACTGATCATTACCACCAAGTATCATCAAGATTTGGTGAAAAAATGTTTGCTGAGATTTCAGAAAACTAGTAGTTTTTTGGAAGCTTGGCAACCCCTTTCAAAGGAAAGTGTTTTTCGCCAGTCTCTGCATGGGGTACTTCAAGAGGAAACAAACCATAGAGATAGAAATTAGAACTACTTCATTTGATCAAGTTTCAAGGAGCTAGCACAAACCGTGTTTGATTTAGAATTCCAAACACATCTATCTATGTAGGAGAAAACAGAGTGAAACCTAAAAATTCAAAGTGTTACTGGAAACGAAAGCTTGAACCTAGAAGAGTAAAAGTTGGGCAGCCAAGTGAGATTAGTGAACTGATCATTACCACCAAGTATCATCAAGATTTGGTGAAAAAAGTTTTGCTGAGATTTCAGAAAACTAGTAGTTTTTTAGAAGCTTGGCCACTTCTTTCAAACGAAAGTGTTTTTCACCAGTCTCTGCATGGGGTACTTCAAGAGGAAACAAACCATAGAGATATAACTTAGAACTACTTCATTTGGTCAAGTTTCAAGGAGCTAGCACAAATCGTCTTTGATTTAGAATTCCAAACACATCTATCTATGTAGGAGAAAACAGAGTGAAACCTAAAAATTCAAACTGTTACTGGAAACAAATGCTTCAACCTAGAAGAATACAAATTGGGTAGCCAAGTGGGATTAGTGAACTGATCATTACCACCAGGTATCATTAAGTTTTGGTGAAAAAATTTTTCTGAGATTTCAGCAAACTAGTAGTTTTTTTGAAGCTTGGCCACTTGTTTCAAATGAAAGTGTTTTTCGCCAGTCTCTGCATGGTGTACTTCAAGAGGAAACAAACCATAGAGATGGAACATAGAACTACTTCATTTGGTCAAGTTTCAAGGAGCTAGCACAAACCGTGTTTGATTTAGAGTTTCAAACACATCTATCTATATAGCAGAAAACAGAGTGAAACCTAAAAATTCAAAGTGTTACTGGAAACGAACGCTTGAACCTAGAATAGTAAAAATTGGGCAGCCAAGTGGGATTAGTGAACTGATCATTACCACCAAGTATCATCAAGATTTGGTGAAAAAATGTTTGCTGAGATTTCAGCAAACTAGTAGTTTTTTGGAAGCTTGGCAACCCCTTTCAAACGAAAGTGTTCTTCGCCAGTCTCTGCATGGGGTACTTCAAGAGGAAACAAACCATAGAGATAGAACTTAGAACTACTTCATTTGGTCAAGTTTCAAGGAGCAAGCACAAACCGTGTTTGATTTAGAGTTTCAAACACATCTATCTATATAGCAGAAAACAGAGTGAAACCTAAAAATTCAAAGTGTTACTGGAAACGAACGCTTGAACCTAGAAGAGTGAAAATTGGGCAGCCAAGTGAGATTAGTGAACTGATCATTACCACCAAGTATCATCAAGATTTGGTGAAAAAAGGTTTGCTGAGATTTCAGCAAACTAGTAGTTTTTTGGAAGCTTGGCAACCCCTTTCAAACGAAAGTGTTTTTCGCCAGTCTCTGCATGGGGTACTTCAAGAGGAAACAAACCATAGAGATAGAACTTAGAACTACTTCATTTGGTCAAGTTTCAAGGAGCTAGCACAAACCGTGTTTGATTTAGAATTCCAAACACAGCTATCTATGTAGGAGAAAACAGAGTGAAACCTAAAAATTCAAACTGTTAC
>NW_027510609.1:0-32298 GCF_048772815.1 Callospermophilus lateralis
CCAGCAAATATTTTTTCACCCAATCTCTGATGATACTTGTTGCTAATGATCAGGACACAAGTCCCACTTGGCTCACCAAATTTTGTTCTTCTAGGTTGAAGCGTTCGTCTACAGTAGCATTTTTTATATTTAGGTTTCCCTTAGTTCTCTCCTATATAGATAGATTAATTTTAACTCTAAATAAAACATGGTTTGTAGTAGCTCTTTGAAACTTGACAAAATAAAGGAGTTCTCCGTTTTGTCTCTATGGTTTGTTTCCTCTTCAAGTAGCCCTAGACACAGACTGTGGAAAAGCACTTTCATTGAGAGGGGTTGCCAAGTTTCTAAGAAATAACGAGTTTCCGAAATACCAGCAAATATTTTTTCACCCAATCTTGATGATACTTGGTGCTAATGATCAGTACACAAATCCCACTTGGCTCACCAAATTTTGTTCTTCTAGTTTGAAGCGTTCGTCTACATTAGCAGTTCTATATTTAGGTTTCCCTCTGTTCTCTCCTATATAGATAGATGAATTTAAAACTCTAATAAAACATGTTGTGTAGTAGCTCTTTGAAACTTGACAAAATAAAGGAGTTCTCAGTTTTGTCTCTATGGTTTGTTTCCTCCTCAAGTAGCCCTAGGCACAGACTGTGGAAAAGCACTTTCATTGAGAGGGGTTGCCAAACTTCTAAAAATAACGTGTTTCCGAAATACCAGCAAATATTTTTTCACCCAATCTTGATGATACTTGGTGGTAATGATCAGTACACAAATCCCACTTGGCTCACCAAATTTGTTCTTCTAGCTTGAAGCGTTCGCCTACAGTAGCAGTTTTTATATTTAGGTTTCACTCTTCTCTCATATATATATAGATGAATTTGGAACTCTAAATCCAACGTGGTTTGTAGTAGCTCTTTGAAAATTGACAAAATAAAGCAGTTCTCCGTTTTGTCTCTATGGTTTGTTTCCTCTTCAAGTAGCCCTAGGCACAGACTGTGGAAAAGCACTTTCATTGAGAGGGGTTGCCAAGCTTCTAAGAAATAACGAGTTTCCGAAATACCAGCAAATATTTTTTCACCCAATCTTGATGATACTTGGTGCTAATGATCAGTCCACATTTCCCACTTGGCTCACCAAGTTTTGTTATTCTAGGTTGAAGCGTTCGTCTACAGTAGCAGTTTTTATATTAGGTTCCCTCTGTTCTCTCCTATATAGATAGATGAATTTGGAACTCTAAATAAAAGATGGATTGTAGTAGCTCTTTGAAACTTGACAAAATAAAGGAGTTCTCAGTTTTGTCTCTATGGTTTGTTTCCTCTTCAAGTATCCCTAGGCACAGACTGTGGAAAAGCACTTTCATTGAGAGGGGTTGCCAAGCTTCTAAGAAATAACGAGTTTCCGAAATACAAGCAAATATTTTTTCACCCAATCTTGATGATACTTGTTGCTAATGATCAGGACACAAGTCCCACTTGGCTCACCAAATTTTGTTCTTCTAGGTTGAAGCATTCGTCTACAGTAGCATTTTTTATATTTAGGTTTCCCTCAGTTCTCTCCTATATAGATAGATGAATTTGGAACTCTAAATAAAACATGGTTTGTAGTAGCTCTTTGAAACTTGAAAAAATAAAGGAGTTCTCCGTTTTGTCTTTATGGTTTGTTTCCTCTTCAAGTAGCGCTAGGCACAGACTGTGGAAAAGCACTTTCATTGAGAGGGGTTGCGAAGTTTCTAAGAAATAACGAGTTTCCGAAATACAAGCAAATATTTTTTCACCCAATCTTGATGATACTTGGTGCTAATGATCAGTACACATCTCCCACTTGGCTCACCAAATTTTGTTATTCTAGGTTGAAGCGTTCGTCTACAGTAGCAGTTTTTATATTTAGGTTTCCCTCTGTTCTCTCCTATATAGATAGATGAATTTGGTACTCTAAATAAAACATGGTTTGTAGTAGCTCTTTGAAACTTGACAAAATAAAGGAGTTCTCAGTTTTGTCTCTATGGTTTGTTTCCTCCTCAAGTAGCCCTAGGCACAGACTGTGGAAAAGCACTTTCATTGAGAGGGGTTGCCAAGCTTCTAAGAAATAACATGTTTCCGAAATACCAGCAAATATTTTTTCACCCAATCTTGATGATACTTGGTGGTAATGATCAGTACACAAATCCCACTTGGCTCACCAAATTTTGTTCTTCTAGCTTGAAGCGTTCGTCTACAGTAGCAGTTTTTATATTTAGGTTTCACTCTGTTCTCTCATATATAGATAGATGAATTTGGAACTCTAAATCCAACATGGTTTGTAGTAGCACTTTGAAAATTGACAAAATAAGGGAGTTCTCAGTTTTGTCTCTATGGTTTGTTTCCTCTTCAAGTAGCCCTAGGCACAGACTGAGAGGGGTTGCCAAGCTTCTAAGAAATAACGAGTTTCCGAAATACCAGCATATATTTTTTCACCCAATCTTGATGATACTTGTTTCTAATGATCAGGACACAAGTCCCACTTGGCTCACCAAATTTTGTTCTTCTAGGTTGAAGCGTTCGTCTACAGTAGCGTTTTTTATATTTAGGATTTCCTCAGTTCTCTCCTATATAGATAGATGAATTTGGAACTCTAAATAAAACATGGTTTGTAGTAGCTCTTTGAAACTTGACAAAATAAAGGAGTTCTCAGTTTTGTCTTTATGGTTTGTTTCCTCTTCAAGTAGCCCTAGGCACACACTGTGGAAAAGCACTTTCATTGAGATGGGTTGGAAAGATTCTAAGAAATAACGCGTTCCGAAATACCAGCAAATATTTTTTCACCCAATCTTGATGATACTTAGTGGTAATGATCAGTACACAAATCCCACTTTGCTCACCAAATTTTGTTCTTCTAGTTTGAAGCGATCGTCTACATTAGCAGTTTCTATATTTAGGTTTCCCTCTGTTCTCTCCTATATAGATAGATGAATTTAAAACTCTAAATAAAACATGGGGTGTAGTAGCTCTTTGAAACTTGACAAAATAAAGGAGTTCTCAGTTTTGTCTCTATGGTTTGTTTCCTCTTCAAGTAGCCCTAGGCACAGACTGTGGAAAAGCACTTTCATTGAGAGGGGTTGCCAAGCTTCTAAGAAATAACGAGTTTCCGAAATACCAGCAAATATTATTTCACCCAATCTTGATGATACTTGGTGGTAATGATCAGTACACAAATCCCACTTGGCTCACCAAATTTTGTTCTTCTAGCTTGAAGCGTTCGTCTACAGTAGCAGTTTTTATATTTAGGTTTCACTCTGTTCTCTCATATATAGATAGATGAATTTGGAACTCTAAATCCAACATGGTTTGTAGTAGCTCTTTGAAAATTGACAAAATAAAGGAGTTCTCAGTTTTGTCTCTATGGTTTGTTTCCTCTTCAAGTAGCCCTAGGCACAGACTGTGTAAAAGCACTTTCATTGAGAGGGGTTGCCAAGCTTCTAAGAAATAACGAGTTTCTGAAATACCAGCAAATATTTTTTCACCCAATCTTGATGATACTTGGTGCTAATGATCAGTACAAATTTCCCACTTGGCTCACCAAATTTTGTTATTCTAGGTTGAAGCGTTCGTCTACAGTAGCCATTTTTATATTTAGGTTTCCCTCTGTTCTCTCCTATATAGATAGATGAATTTGGAACTCTAAATCCAACATGGTTTGTAGTAGCTCTTTGAAACTTGACAAAATAAAGGAGTTCTCAGTTTTGTCTCTATGGTTTGTTTCCTCTTCAAGTAGCCCTAGTCACAGACTGTGGAAAAGCACTTTCATTGAGAGGGGTTGCCAAGTTTCTAAGAAATAACGAGTTTCCGAAATACCAGCAAATATTTTTTCACCCAATCTTGATGATACTTGTTGCTAATGATCAGGACACAAGTCTCACTTGGCTCACCATATTTTGTTCTTCTAGGTTGAAGCGTTCGTCTACAGTAGCATTTTTTATATTTAGGTTTCCCTTAGTTCTCTCCTATATAGATAGATGAATTTGGAACTCTAAATAAAACATGGTTTGTAGTAGCTCTTTGAAACTTGACAAAATAAAGGAGTTCTCCGTTTTGTCTCTATGGTTTGTTTCCTCTTCAAGTAGCCCTAGGCACAGACTGTGGAAAAGCACTTTCATTGAGAGGGGTTGCCAAGTTTCTAAGAAATAACGAGTTTCCGAAATACCAGCAAATATTTTTTCACCCAATCTTGATGATACTTGGTGCTAATGATCAGTACACAAATCCCACTTGGCTCACCAAATTTTGTTCTTCTAGTTTGAAGCGTTCGTCTACATTAGCAGTTTCTATATTTAGGTTTCCCTCTGTTCTCTCCTATATAGATAGATGAATTTAAAACTCTAAATAAAACATGTTGTGTAGTAGCTCTTTGAAACTTGACAAAATAAAGGAGTTCTCAGTTTTGTCTCTATGGTTTGTTTCCTCCTCAAGTAGCCCTAGGCACAGACTGTGGAAAAGCACTTTCATTGAGAGGGGTTGCCAAGCTTCTAAGAAATAACGAGTTTCCGAAATACCAGCAAATATTATTTCACCCAATCTTGATGATACTTGGTGCTAATGATCAGTACACAAATTCCACTTGGATCACCAAATTTTGTTCTTCTAGCTTGAAGCGTTCGTCTACAGTAGCAGTTTTTATATTTAGGTTTCACTCTTTTCTCTCATATATAGATAGATGAATTTGGAACTCTAAATCCAACATGGTTTGTAGTAGCTGTTTGAAAATTGACAAAATAAAGGAGTTCTCCGTTTTGTCTCTATGGTTTGTTTCCTCTTCAAGTAGCCCTAGGCACAGACTGTGTAAAAGCACTTTCATTGAGAAGGGTTGCCAAGCTTCTAAGAAATAACGAGTTTCCGAAATACCAGCAAATATTTTTTCACCCAATCTTGATGATACTTGGTGCTAATGATCAGTACACATTTCCCACTTGGCTCACCAAGTTTTGTTATTCTAGGTTGAAGCGTTCGTCTAAAGTAGCAGTTTTTATATTTAGGTTTCCCTCTGTTCTCTCCTATATAGATAGATGAATTTGGAACTCTAAATAAAACATGGTTTGTAGTAGCTCTTTGAAACTTGACAAAATAAAGGAGTTCTCAGTTTTGTCTCTATGGTTTGTTTCCTCTTCAAGTAGCCCTAGGCAGAGACTGTGGAAAAGCACTTTCATTGAGAGGGGTTGCCAAGCTTCTAAGAAATAACGAGTTTCCGAAATACCAGCAAATATTTTTTCACCCAATCTTGATGATACTTGGTGCTAATGATCAGTACACATTTCCCACTTGGCTCACCAAGTTTTGTTATTCTAGGTTGAAGCGTTCGTCTACAGTAGCATTTTTTATATTTAGGTTTCCCTCAGTTCTCTCCTATATAGATAGATGAATTTGGAACTCTAAATAAAACATGGTTTGTAGTAGCTCTTTGAAACTTGACAAAATAAAGGAGGTCTCAGTTTTGTCTCTATGGTTTGTTTAATCTTTAAGTAGCTCTAGGCACAGACTGTGGAAAAGCACTGTCATTGAGAGGGGTTGCCAAGCTTCTAAGAAATAACGTGTTTCCGAAATACCAGCAAATATTTTTTCACCCAATCTTGATGATACTTGGTGGTAATGATCAGTACACAAATCCCACTTGGCTCACCAAATTTTGTTCTTCTAGCTTGAAGCGTTCGTCTACAGTAGCAGTTTTTATATTTAGGTTTCACTCTGTTCTCTCCTATATAGATAGATGAATTTGGAACTGTAAATCCAACATGGTTTGTAGTAGCTCTTTGAAAATTGACAAAATAAGGGAGTTCTCAGTTTTGTCTCTATGGTTTGTTTCCTCTTCAGTAGCGCAGACTGAGAGGGGTTGCCAAGCTTCTAAGAAATAACGAGTTTCCGAAATACCAGCATATATTTTTTCACCCAATCTTGATGATACTTGGTGCTAATGATCAGTACACATTTCCCACTTGGCTCACCAAATTTTGTTATTCTAGGTTGAAGCGTTCGTCTACATTAGCAGTTTCTATATTTAGGTTTCCCTCTGTTCTCTCCTATATAGATAGATGAATTTAAAACTCTAAATAAAACATGGTGTGTAGTAGCTCTTTGAAACTTGACAAAATAAAGGAGTTCTCAGTTTTGTCTCTATGGTTTGTTTGATCTTCAAGTAGCCCTAGGCACAGACTGTGGAAAAGCACTTTCATTGAGAGGGGTTGCCAAGCTTCTAAGAAATAACGAGTTTCCGAAATACCAGCAAATATTATTTCACCCAATCTTGATGATACTTGGTGGTAATGATCAGTACACAAATCCCACTTGGCTCACCAAATTTTGTTCTTCTAGCTTGAAGCGTTCGTCTACAGTAGCAGTTTTTATATTTAGGTTTCACTCTGTTCTCTCATATATAGATAGATGAATTTGGAACTCTAAATCCAACATGGTTTGTAGTAGCTCTTTGAAAATTGACAAAATAAAGGAGTTCTCAGTTTTGTCTCTATGGTTTGTTTCCTCTTCAAGTAGCCCTAGTCACAGACTGTGGAAAAGCACTTTCATTGAGAGGGGTTGCCAAGCTTCTAAGAAATAACGAGTTTCTGAAATACCAGCAAATATTTTTTCACCCAATCTTGATGATACTTGGTGCTAATGATCAGTACACATTTCCCACTTGGCTCACCAAATTTTGTTATTCTAGGTTGAAGCGTTCGTCTACAGTAGCATTTTTTATATTTAGGTGTCCCTTAGTTCTCTCCTATATAGATAGATGAATTTGGAACTCTAAATAAAACATGGTTTGTAGTAGCTCTTTGAAACTTGACAAAATAAAGGAGTTCTCCGTTTTGTCTCTATGGTTTGTTTCCTCTTCAAGTAGCCCTAGGCACAGACTGTGGAAAAGCACTTTCATTGAGAGGGGTTGCCAAGTTTCTAAGAAATAACGAGTTTCCGAAATACCAGCAAATATTTTTTCACCCAATCTTGATGATACTTGGTGCTAATGATCAGTACACATTTCCCACTTGGCTCACCAAGTTTTGTTATTCTAGGTTGAAGCGTTCGTCTACAGTAGCAGTTTTTATATTTAGGTTTCCCTCTGTTCTCTCATATATAGATAGATGAATTTGGAACTCTAAATCCAACATGGTTTGTAGTAGCTCTTTGAAAATTGACAAAATAAGGGAGTTCTCAGTTTTGTCTCTATGGTTTGTTTACTCTTCAAGTAGCCCTAGGCGCAGACTGAGAGGGGTTGGCAAGCTTCTAAGAAATAACGAGTTTCCGAAATACCAGCATATATTTTTTCACCCAATCTTGATGATACTTGGTGCTAATGATCAGTACACATTTCCCACTTGGCTCACCAAATTTTGTTATTCTACGTTGAAGCGTTCGTCTACAGTAGCAGTTTTTATATTTAGGTTTCACTCTTTTCTCTCATATATAGATAGATGAATTTAGAACTCTAAATCCAACATGGTTTGTAGTAGCTCTTTGAAAATTGACAAAATAAAGGAGTTCTCCGTTTTGTCTCTATGGTTTGTTTCCTCTTCAAGTAGCCCTAGGCACAGACTGTGGAAAAGCACTTTCATTGAGAGGGGTTGCCAAACTTTTAAGAAATAACGAGTATCCGAAATACCAGCAAATATTTTTTCACCCAATCTTGATGATACTTGTTGCTAATGATCAGGACACAAGTCCCACTTGGCTCACCAAATTTTGTTCTTCTAGCTTGAAGCGTTCGTCTACAGTAGCAGTTTTTATATTTAGGTTTCACTCTTCTCTCATATATATATAGATGAATTTGGAACTCTAAATCCAACGTGGTTTGTAGTAGCTCTTTGAAAATTGACAAAATAAAGGAGTTCTCCGTTTTGTCTCTATGGTTTGTTTCCTCTTCAAGTAGCCCTAGGCACAGACTGTGGAAAAGTACTTTCATTGAGAGGGGTTGCCAAGCTTCTAAGAAATAACGATTTTCCGAAATACCAGCAAATATTTTTTCACCCAATCTTGATGATACTTGGTGCTAATGATCAGTACACATTTCCCACTTGGCTCACCAAATTTTGTTATTCTAGGTTGAAGGGTTCGTCTACAGTAGCAGTTTTTATATTTAGGTTTCCCTCTGTTCTCTCCTATATAGATAGATGAATTTGGAACTCTAAATAAAAGATGGTTTGTAGTAGCTCTTTGAAACTTGACAAAATAAAGGAGTTCTCAGTTTTGTCTCTATGGTTTGTTTCCTCTTCAAGTAGCCCTAGGCACAGACTGTGGAAAAGCACTTTCATTGAGAGGGGTTGCCAAGCTTCTAAGAAATAACGATTTTCCGAAATACCAGCAAATATTTTTTAACCCAATCTTGATGATACTTGGTGGTAATGATCAGTACACAAATCCCACTTGGCTCACCAAATTTTGTTCTTCTAGCTTGAAGCGTTCGTCTACAGTAGCAGTTTTTATATTTAGGTTTCACTCTGTTCTCTCATATATAGATAGATGAATTTGGAACTCTAAATGCAACATGGTTTGTAGTAGCTCTTTGAAAATTGACAAAATAAGGGAGTTCTCAGTTTTGTCTCTATGGTTTGTTTCCTCTTCAAGTAGCCCTAGGCGCAGACTGAGAGGGGTTGGCAAGCTTCTAAGAATTAACGAGTTTCCGAAATACCAGCATATATTTTTTCACCCAATCTTGATGATACTTGGTGCTAATGATCAGTACACATTTCCCACTTGGCTCACCAAATTTTGTTATTCTACGTTAAAGCGTTCGTCTACAGTAGCAGTTTTTATATTTAGGTTTCACTCTTTTCTCTCATATATAGATAGATGAATTTAGAACTCTAAATCCAACATGGTTTGTAGTAGCTCTTTGAAAATTGACAAAATAAAGGAGTTCTCCGTTTTGTCTCTATGGTTTGTTTCCTCTTCAAGTAGCCCTGGGCACAGACTGTGGAAAAGCACTTTCATTGAGAGGGGTTGCCAAACTTTTAAGAAATAACGAGTATCCGAAATACCAGCAAATATTTTTTCACCCAATCTTGATGATACTTGTTGCTAATGATCAGGACACAAGTCCCACTTGGCTCACCAAATTTTGTTCTTCTAGCTTGAAGCGTTCGTCTACAGTAGCAGTTTTTATATTTAGGTTTCACTCTTCTCTCATATATATATAGATGAATTTGGAACTCTAAATCCAACGTGGTTTGTAGTAGCTCTTTGAAAATTGACAAAATAAAGGAGTTCTCCGTTTTGTCTCTATGGTTTGTTTCCTCTTCAAGTAGCCCTAGGCACAGACTGTGGAAAAGCAATTTCATTGAGAGGGGTTGCCAAGCTTCTAAGAAATAACGAGTTTCCGAAATACCAGCAAATATTTTTTCACCCAATCTTGATGATACTTGGTGCTAATGATCAGTACACATTTCCCACTTGGCTCACCAAGTTTTGTTATTCTAGGTTGAAGCGTTCGTCTACAGTAGCAGTTTTTATATTTAGGTTTCCCTCTGTTCTCTCCTATATAGATAGATGAATTTAGAACTCTAAATAAAACATGGTTTGTAGTAGCTCTTTGAAACTTGACAAAATAAAGGAGTTCTCAATTTTGTCTCTATGGTTTGTTTCCTCTTCTAGTAGCCCTAGGCACAGACTGTGGGAAAGCACTTTCATTGAGAGGGGTTGCCAAGCTTCTAAGAAATAACGAGTTTCCGAAATACCAGCAAATATTTTTTCACCCAATCTTGATGATACTTGTTGCTAATGATCAGGACACAAGTCCCACTTGGCTCACCAAATTTTGTTCTTCTAGGTTGAAGCGTTCGTCTACAGTAGCATTTTTTATATTTAGGTTTCCCTTAGTTCTCTCCTATATAGATAGATTAATTTTAACTCTAAATAAAACATGGTTTGTAGTAGCTCTTTGAAACTTGACAAAATAAAGGAGTTCTCCGTTTTGTCTCTATGGTTTGTTTCCTCTTCAAGTAGCCCTAGACACAGACTGTGGAAAAGCACTTTCATTGAGAGGGGTTGCCAAGTTTCTAAGAAATAACGAGTTTCCGAAATACCAGCAAATATTTTTTCACCCAATCTTGATGATACTTGGTGCTAATGATCAGTACACAAATCCCACTTGGCTCACCAAATTTTGTTCTTCTAGTTTGAAGCGTTCGTCTACATTAGCAGTTTCTATATTTAGGTTTCCCTCTGTTCTCTCCTATATAGATAGATGAATTTAAAACTCTAAATAAAACATGTTGTGTAGTAGCTCTTTGAAACTTGACAAAATAAAGGAGTTCTCAGTTTTGTCTCTATGGTTTGTTTCCTCCTCAAGTAGCCCTAGGCACAGACTGTGGAAAAGCACTTTCATTGAGAGGGGTTGCCAAGCTTCTAAAAAATAACGTGTTTCCGAAATACCAGCAAATATTTTTTCACCCAATCTTGATGATACTTGGTGGTAATGATCAGTACACAAATCCCACTTGGCTCACCAAATTTTGTTCTTCTAGCTTGAAGCGTTCGCCTACAGTAGCAGTTTTTATATTTAGGTTTCACTCTTCTCTCATATATATATAGATGAATTTGGAACTCTAAATCCAACGTGGTTTGTAGTAGCTCTTTGAAAATTGACAAAATAAAGCAGTTCTCCGTTTTGTCTCTATGGTTTGTTTCCTCTTCAAGTAGCCCTAGGCACAGACTGTGGAAAAGCACTTTCATTGAGAGGGGTTGCCAAGCTTCTAAGAAATAACGAGTTTCCGAAATACCAGCAAATATTTTTTCACCCAATCTTGATGATACTTGGTGCTAATGATCAGTCCACATTTCCCACTTGGCTCACCAAGTTTTGTTATTCTAGGTTGAAGCGTTCGTCTACAGTAGCAGTTTTTATATTTAGGTTTCCCTCTGTTCTCTCCTATATAGATAGATGAATTTGGAACTCTAAATAAAAGATGGATTGTAGTAGCTCTTTGAAACTTGACAAAATAAAGGAGTTCTCAGTTTTGTCTCTATGGTTTGTTTCCTCTTCAAGTATCCCTAGGCACAGACTGTGGAAA
Source organism: Callospermophilus lateralis (assembly GCF_048772815.1). Taxonomy (NCBI): domain Eukaryota; kingdom Metazoa; phylum Chordata; class Mammalia; order Rodentia; family Sciuridae; genus Callospermophilus; species Callospermophilus lateralis. The sequence goes on from NW_027510609.1 coordinate 11,012, forward strand.
AGCACTTTCATTGAGAGGGGTTGCCAAGCTTCTAAGAAATAACGAGTTTCCGAAATACAAGCAAATATTTTTTCACCCAATCTTGATGATACTTGTTGCTAATGATCAGGACACAAGTCCCACTTGGCTCACCAAATTTTGTTCTTCTAGGTTGAAGCATTCGTCTACAGTAGCATTTTTTATATTTAGGTTTCCCTCAGTTCTCTCCTATATAGATAGATGAATTTGGAACTCTAAATAAAACATGGTTTGTAGTAGCTCTTTGAAACTTGAAAAAATAAAGGAGTTCTCCGTTTTGTCTTTATGGTTTGTTTCCTCTTCAAGTAGCGCTAGGCACAGACTGTGGAAAAGCACTTTCATTGAGAGGGGTTGCGAAGTTTCTAAGAAATAACGAGTTTCCGAAATACAAGCAAATATTTTTTCACCCAATCTTGATGATACTTGGTGCTAATGATCAGTACACATCTCCCACTTGGCTCACCAAATTTTGTTATTCTAGGTTGAAGCGTTCGTCTACAGTAGCAGTTTTTATATTTAGGTTTCCCTCTGTTCTCTCCTATATAGATAGATGAATTTGGTACTCTAAATAAAACATGGTTTGTAGTAGCTCTTTGAAACTTGACAAAATAAAGGAGTTCTCAGTTTTGTCTCTATGGTTTGTTTCCTCCTCAAGTAGCCCTAGGCACAGACTGTGGAAAAGCACTTTCATTGAGAGGGGTTGCCAAGCTTCTAAGAAATAACATGTTTCCGAAATACCAGCAAATATTTTTTCACCCAATCTTGATGATACTTGGTGGTAATGATCAGTACACAAATCCCACTTGGCTCACCAAATTTTGTTCTTCTAGCTTGAAGCGTTCGTCTACAGTAGCAGTTTTTATATTTAGGTTTCACTCTGTTCTCTCATATATAGATAGATGAATTTGGAACTCTAAATCCAACATGGTTTGTAGTAGCACTTTGAAAATTGACAAAATAAGGGAGTTCTCAGTTTTGTCTCTATGGTTTGTTTCCTCTTCAAGTAGCCCTAGGCACAGACTGAGAGGGGTTGCCAAGCTTCTAAGAAATAACGAGTTTCCGAAATACCAGCATATATTTTTTCACCCAATCTTGATGATACTTGTTTCTAATGATCAGGACACAAGTCCCACTTGGCTCACCAAATTTTGTTCTTCTAGGTTGAAGCGTTCGTCTACAGTAGCGTTTTTTATATTTAGGATTTCCTCAGTTCTCTCCTATATAGATAGATGAATTTGGAACTCTAAATAAAACATGGTTTGTAGTAGCTCTTTGAAACTTGACAAAATAAAGGAGTTCTCAGTTTTGTCTTTATGGTTTGTTTCCTCTTCAAGTAGCCCTAGGCACACACTGTGGAAAAGCACTTCTTGAGATGGGTTGGAAAGATTCTAAGAAATAACGCGTTTCCGAAATACCAGCAAATATTTTTTCACCCAATCTTGATGATACTTAGTGGTAATGATCAGTACACAAATCCCACTTTGCTCACCAAATTTGTTCTTCTAGTTTGAAGCGATCGTCTACATTAGCAGTTTCTATATTTAGGTTTCCCTCTGTTCTCTCCTATATAGATAGATGAATTTAAAACTCTAAATAAAACATGGTGTGTAGTAGCTCTTTGAAACTTGACAAAATAAAGGAGTTCTCAGTTTTGTCTCTATGGTTTGTTTCCTCTTCAAGTAGCCCTAGGCACAGACTGTGGAAAAGCACTTTCATTGAGAGGGGTTGCCAAGCTTCTAAGAAATAACGAGTTTCCGAAATACCAGCAAATATTATTTCACCCAATCTTGATGATACTTGGTGGTAATGATCAGTACACAAATCCCACTTGGCTCACCAAATTTTGTTCTTCTAGCTTGAAGCGTTCGTCTACAGTAGCAGTTTTTATATTTAGGTTTCACTCTGTTCTCTCATATATAGATAGATGAATTTGGAACTCTAAATCCAACATGGTTTGTAGTAGCTCTTTGAAAATTGACAAAATAAGGAGTTCTCAGTTTTGTCTCTATGGTTTGTTTCCTCTTCAAGTAGCCCTAGGCACAGACTGTGTAAAAGCACTTTCATTGAGAGGGGTTGCCAAGCTTCTAAGAAATAACGAGTTTCTGAAATACCAGCAAATATTTTTTTCACCCAATCTTGATGATACTTGGTGCTAATGATCAGTACAAATTTCCCACTTGGCTCACCAAATTTTGTTATTCTAGGTTGAAGCGTTCGTCTACAGTAGCCATTTTTATATTTAGGTTTCCCTCTGTTCTCTCCTATATAGATAGATGAATTTGGAACTCTAAATCCAACATGGTTTGTAGTAGCTCTTTGAAACTTGACAAAATAAAGGAGTTCTCAGTTTTGTCTCTATGGTTTGTTCCCTCTTCAAGTAGCCCTAGTCACAGACTGTGGAAAAGCACTTTCATTGAGAGGGGTTGCCAAGTTTCTAAGAAATAACGAGTTTCCGAAATACCAGCAAATATTTTTCACCCAATCTTGATGATACTTGTTGCTAATGATCAGGACACAAGTCTCACTTGGCTCACCATATTTTGTTCTTCTAGGTTGAAGCGTTCGTCTACAGTAGCATTTTTTATATTTAGGTTTCCCTTAGTTCTCTCCTATATAGATAGATGAATTTGGAACTCTAAATAAAACATGGTTTGTAGTAGCTCTTTGAAACTTGACAAAATAAAGGAGTTCTCCGTTTTGTCTCTATGGTTTGTTTCCTCTTCAAGTAGCCCTAGGCACAGACTGTGGAAAAGCACTTTCATTGAGAGGGGTTGCCAAGTTTCTAAGAAATAACGAGTTTCCGAAATACCAGCAAATATTTTTTCACCCAAATCTTGATGATACTTGGTGCTAATGATCAGTACACAAATCCCACTTGGCTCACCAAATTTTGTTCTTCTAGTTTGAAGCGTTCGTCTACATTAGCAGTTTCTATATTTAGGTTTCCCTCTGTTCTCTCCTATATAGATAGATGAATTTAAAACTCTAAATAAAACATGTTGTGTAGTAGCTCTTTGAAACTTGACAAAATAAAGGAGTTCTCAGTTTTGTCTCTATGGTTTGTTTCCTCCTCAAGTAGCCCTAGGCACAGACTGTGGAAAAGCCACTTTCATTGAGAGGGGTTGCCAAGCTTCTAAGAAATAACGAGTTTCCGAAATACCAGCAAATATTATTTCACCCAATCTTGATGATACTTGGTGCTAATGATCAGTACACAAATTCCACTTGGATCACCAATTTTGTTCTTCTAGCTTGAAGCGTTCGTCTACAGTAGCAGTTTTTATATTTAGGTTTCACTCTTTTCTCTCATATATAGATAGATGAATTTGGAACTCTAAATCCACATGGTTTGTAGTAGCTGTTTGAAAATTGACAAAATAAAGGAGTTCTCCGTTTTGTCTCTATGGTTTGTTTCCTCTTCAAGTAGCCCTAGGCACAGACTGTGTAAAAGCACTTTCATTGAGAAGGGTTGCCAAGCTTCTAAGAAATAACGAGTTTCCGAAATACCAGCAAATATTTTTTCACCCAATCTTGATGATACTTGGTGCTAATGATCAGTACACATTTCCCACTTGGCTCACCAAGTTTTGTTATTCTAGGTTGAAGCGTTCGTCTAAAGTAGCAGTTTTTATATTTAGGTTTCCCTCTGTTCTCTCCTATATAGATAGATGAATTTGGAACTCTAAATAAAACATGGTTTGTAGTAGCTCTTTGAAACTTGACAAAATAAAGGAGTTCTCAGTTTTGTCTCTATGGTTTGTTTCCTCTTCAAGTAGCCCTAGGCAGAGACTGTGGAAAAGCACTTTCATTGAGAGGGGTTGCCAAGCTTCTAAGAAATAACGAGTTTCCGAAATACCAGCAAATATTTTTTCACCCAATCTTGATGATACTTGGTGCTAATGATCAGTACACATTTCCCACTTGGCTCACCAAGTTTTGTTATTCTAGGTTGAAGCGTTCGTCTACAATAGCATTTTTTATATTTAGGTTTCCCTCAGTTCTCTCCTATATAGATAGATGAATTTGGAACTCTAAATAAAACATGGTTTGTAGTAGCTCTTTGAAACTTGACAAAATAAAGGAGGTCTCAGTTTTGTCTCTATGGTTTGTTTAATCTTTAAGTAGCTCTAGGCACAGACTGTGGAAAAGCACTTTCATTGAGAGGGGTTGCCAAGCTTCTAAGAAATAACGTGTTTCCGAAATACCAGCAAATATTTTTTCACCCAATCTTGATGATACTTGGTGGTAATGATCAGTACACAAATCCCACTTGGCTCACCAAATTTTGTTCTTCTAGCTTGAAGCGTTCGTCTACAGTAGCAGTTTTTATATTTAGGTTTCACTCTGTTCTCTCCTATATAGATAGATGAATTTGGAACTGTAAATCCAACATGGTTTGTAGTAGCTCTTTGAAAATTGACAAAATAAGGGAGTTCTCAGTTTTGTCTCTATGGTTTGTTTCCTCTTCAAGTAGCCCTAGGCGCAGACTGAGAGGGTTGCCAAGCTTCTAAGAAATAACGAGTTTCCGAAATACCAGCATATATTTTTTCACCCAATCTTGATGAACTTGGTGCTAATGATCAGTACACATTTCCCACTTGGCTCACCAAATTTTGTTATTCTAGGTTGAAGCGTTCGTCTACATTAGCAGTTTCTATATTTAGGTTTCCCTCTGTTCTCTCCTATATAGATAGATGAATTTAAAACTCTAAATAAAACATGGTGTGTAGTAGCTCTTTGAAACTTGACAAAATAAAGGAGTTCTCAGTTTTGTCTCTATGGTTTGTTTGATCTTCAAGTAGCCCTAGGCACAGACTGTGGAAAAGCACTTTCATTGAGAGGGGTTGCCAAGCTTCTTAGAAATAACGAGTTTCCGAAATACCAGCAAATATTATTTCACCCAATCTTGATGATACTTGGTGGTAATGATCAGTACACAAATCCCACTTGGCTCACCAAATTTTGTTCTTCTAGCTTGAAGCGTTCGTCTACAGTAGCAGTTTTTATATTTAGGTTTCACTCTGTTCTCTCATATATAGATAGATGAATTTGGAACTCTAAATCCAACATGGTTTGTAGTAGCTCTTTGAAAATTGACAAAATAAAGGTGTTCTCAGTTTTGTCTGTATGGTTTGTTTCCTCTTCAAGTAGCCTAGGCACAGACTGTGGAAAAGCACTTTCATTGAGAGGGGTTGCCAAGCTTCTAAGAAATAACGAGTTTCTGAAATACCAGCAAATATTTTTTCACCCAATCTTGATGATACTTGGTGCTAATGATCAGTACACATTTCCCACTTGGCTCACCAAATTTTGTTATTCTAGGTTGAAGCGTTCGTCTACAGTAGCATTTTTTATATTTAGGTGTCCCTTAGTTCTCTCCTATATAGATAGATGAATTTGGAACTCTAAATAAAACATGGTTTGTAGTAGCTCTTTGAAACTTGACAAAATAAAGGAGTTCTCCGTTTTGTCTCTATGGTTTGTTTCCTCTTCAAGTAGCCTAGGCACAGACTGTGGAAAAGCACTTTCATTGAGAGGGGTTGCCAAGTTTCTAAGAAATAACGAGTTTCCGAAATACCAGCAAATATTTTTTCACCCAATCTTGATGATACTTGGTGCTAATGATCAGTACACATTTCCCACTTGGCTCACCAAGTTTTGTTATTCTAGGTTGAAGCGTTCGTCTACAGTAGCAGTTTTTATATTTTAGGTTTCCCTCTGTTCTCTCATATATAGATAGATGAATTTGGAACTCTAAATCCAACATGGTTTGTAGTAGCTCTTTGAAAATTGACAAAATAAGGAGTTCTCAGTTTTGTCTCTATGGTTTGTTTACTCTTCAAGTAGCCCTAGGCGCAGACTGAGACGGGTTGGCAAGCTTCTAAGAAATAACGAGTTTCCGAAATACCAGCATATATTTTTTCACCCAATCTTGATGATACTTGGTGCTAATGATCAGTACACATTTCCCACTTGGCTCACCAAATTTTGTTATTCTACGTTGAAGCGTTCGTCTACAGTAGCAGTTTTTATATTTAGGTTTCACTCTTTTCTCTCATATATAGATAGATGAATTTAGAACTCTAAATCCAACATGGTTTGTAGTAGCTCTTTGAAAATTGACAAAATAAAGAGTTCTCCGTTTTGTCTCTATGGTTTGTTTCCTCTTCAAGTAGCCCTAGGCACAGACTGTGGAAAAGCACTTTCATTGAGAGGGGTTGCCAAACTTTTAAGAAATAACGAGTATCCGAAATACCAGCAAATATTTTTTCACCCAATCTTGATGATACTTGTTGCTAATGATCAGGACACAAGTCCCACTTGGCTCACCAAATTTGTTCTTCTAGCTTGAAGCGTTCGTCTACAGTAGCAGTTTTTATATTTAGGTTTCACTCTTCTCTCATATATATATAGATGAATTTGGAACTCTAAATCCAACGTGGTTTGTAGTAGCTCTTTGAAAATTGACAAAATAAAGGAGTTCTCCGTTTTGTCTCTATGGTTTGTTTCCTCTTCAAGTAGCCCTAGGCACAGACTGTGGAAAAGTACTTTCATTGAGAGGGGTTGCCAAGCTTCTAGAAATAACGATTTTCCGAAATACCAGCAAATATTTTTTCACCCAATCTGATGATACTTGGTGCTAATGATCAGTACACATTTCCCACTTGGCTCACCAAATTTTGTAATTCTAGGTTGAAGGGTTCGTCTACAGTAGCAGTTTTTATATTTAGGTTTCCCTCTGTTCTCTCCTTATAGATAGATGAATTTGGAACTCTAAATAAAAGATGGTTTGTAGTAGCTCTTTGAACTTGACAAAATAAAGGAGTTCTCAGTTTTGTCTCTATGGTTTGTTTCCTCTTCAAGTAGCCCTAGGCACAGACTGTGGAAAAGCACTTTCATTGAGAGGGGTTGCCAAGCTTCTAAGAAATAACGATTTTCCGAAATACCAGCAAATATTTTTTCACCCAATCTTGATGATACTTGGTGGTAATGATCAGTACACAAATCCCACTTGGCTCACCAAATTTTGTTCTTCTAGCTTGAAGCGTTCGTCTACAGTAGCAGTTTTTATATTTAGGTTTCACTCTGTTCTCTCATATATAGATAGATGAATTTGGAACTCTAAATGCAACATGGTTTGTAGTAGCTCTTTGAAAATTGACAAAATAAGGGAGTTCTCAGTTTTGTCTCTATGGTTTGTTTCCTCTTCAAGTAGCCCTAGGCGCAGACTGAGAGGGGTTGGCAAGCTTCTAAGAATTAACGAGTTTCCGAAATACCAGCATATATTTTTCACCCAATCTTGATGATACTTGGTGCTAATGATCAGTACACATTTCCCACTTGGCTCACCAAATTTTGTTATTCTACGTTGAAGCGTTCGTCTACAGTAGCAGTTTTTATATTTAGGTTTCACTCTTTTCTCTCATATATAGATAGATGAATTTAGAACTCTAAATCCAACATGGTTTGTAGTAGCTCTTTGAAAATTGACAAAATAAAGGAGTTCTCCGTTTTGTCTCTATGGTTTGTTTCCTCTTCAAGTAGCCCTGGGCACAGACTGTGGAAAAGCACTTTCATTGAGAGGGTTGCCAAACTTTTAAGAAATAACGAGTATCCGAAATACCAGCAAATATTTTTTCACCCAATCTTGATGATACTTGTTGCTAATGATCAGGACACAAGTCCCACTTGGCTCACCAAATTTTGTTCTTCTAGCTTGAAGCGTTCGTCTACAGTAGCAGTTTTTATATTTAGGTTTCACTCTTCTCTCATATATATATAGATGAATTTGGAACTCTAAATCCAACGTGGTTGTAGTAGCTCTTTGAAAATTGACAAAATAAAGGAGTTCTCCGTTTTGTCTCTATGGTTTGTTTCCTCTTCAAGTAGCCCTAGGCACAGACTGTGGAAAAGCAATTTCATTGAGAGGGGTTGCCAAGCTTCTAAGAAATAACGAGTTTCCGAAATACCAGCAAATATTTTTTCACCCAATCTTGATGATACTTGGTGCTAATGATCAGTACACATTTCCCACTTGGCTCACCAAGTTTTGTTATTCTAGGTTGAAGCGTTCGTCTACAGTAGCAGTTTTATATTTAGGTTTCCCTCTGTTCTCTCTATATAGATAGATGAATTTAGAACTCTAAATCCAACATGGTTTGTAGTAGCTCTTTGAAAATTGACAAAATAAAGGAGTTCTCCGTTTTGTCTCTATGGTTTGTTTCCTCTTCAAGTAGCCCTAGGCACAGACTGTGGAAAAGCACTTTCATTGAGAGGGGTTGCCAAACTTTTAAGAAATAACGAGTATCCGAAATACCAGAAAATATTTTTCACCCAATCTTGATGATACTTGTTGCTAATGATCAGGACACAAGTCCCACTTGGCTCACCAAATTTTGTTCTTCTAGCTTGAAGCGTTCGTCTACAGTAGCAGTTTTTATATTTAGGTTTCACTCTTCTCTCATATATATATAGATGAATTTGGAACTCTAAATCCAACGTGGTTTGTAGTAGCTCTTTGAAAATTGACAAAATAAAGGCGTTCTCCGTTTTGTCTCTATGGTTTGTTTCCTCTTCAAGTAGCCCTAGGCACAGACTGTGGAAAAGTACTTTCATTGAGAGAGGTTGCCAAGCTTCTAAGAAATAACGATTTTCCGAAATACCAGCAAATATTTTTTCACCCAATCTTGATGATACTTGGTGCTAATGATCAGTACACATTTCCCACTTGGCTCACCAAATTTTGTTATTCTAGGTTGAAGGGTTCGTCTACAGTAGCAGTTTTTATATTTAGGTTTCCCTCTGTTCTCTCCTATATAGATAGATGAATTTGGAACTCTAAATAAAAGATGGTTTGTAGTAGCTCTTTGAAACTTGACAAAATAAAGGAGTTCTCAGTTTTGTCTCTATGGTTTGTTTCCTCTTCAAGTAGCCCTAGGCACAGACTCTGGAAAAGCACTTTCATTGAGAGGGGTTGCCAAGCTTCTAAGAAATAACGATTTTCCGAAATACCAGCAAATATTTTTTCACCCAATCTTGATGATACTTGGTGGTAATGATCAGTACACAAATCCCACTTGGCTCACCAAATTTTGTTCTTCTAGCTTGAAGCGTTCGTCTACAGTAGCAGTTTTTATATTTAGGTTTCACTCTGTTCTCTCATATATAGATAGATGAATTTGGAACTCTAAATGCAACATGGTTTGTAGTAGCTCTTTGAAAATTGACAAAATAAGGGAGTTCTCAGTTTTGTCTCTATGGTTTGTTTCCTCTTCAAGTAGCCCTAGGCGCAGACTGAGAGGGGTTGGCAAGCTTCTAAGAATTAACGAGTTTCCGAAATACCAGCATATATTTTTTCACCCAATCTTGATGATACTTGGTGCTAATGATCAGTACACATTTCCCACTTGGCTCACCAAATTTTGTTATTCTACGTTGAAGCGTTCGTCTACAGTAGCAGTTTTTATATTTAGGTTTCACTCTTTTCTCTCATATATAGATAGATGAATTTAGAACTCTAAATCCAACATGGTTTGTAGTAGCTCTTTGAAAATTGACAAAATAAAGGAGTTCTCCGTTTTGTCTCTATGGTTTGTTTCCTCTTCAAGTAGCCCTGGGCACAGACTGTGGAAAAGCACTTTCATTGAGAGGGGTTGCCAAACTTTTAAGAAATAACGAGTATCCGAAATACCAGCAAATATTTTTTCACCCAATCTTGATGATACTTGGTGCTAATGATCAGTACACATTTCCCACTTGGCTCACCAAGTTTTGTTATTCTAGGTTGAAGCGTTCGTCTACAGTAGCAGTTTTTATATTTAGGTTTCCCTCTGTTCTCTCCTATATAGATAGATGAATTTAGAACTCTAAATAAAACATGGTTTGTAGTAGCTCTTTGAAACTTGACAAAATAAAGGAGTTCTCAATTTTGTCTCTATGGTTTGTTTCCTCTTCTAGTAGCACTAGGCACAGACTGTGGAAAAGCACTTTCATTGAGAGGGGTTGCCAAGCTTCTAAGAAATAACGAGTTTCCGAAATACCAGCAAATATTTTTTCACCCAATCTTGATGATACTTGTTGCTAATGATCAGACACAAGTCCCACTTGGCTCACCAAATTTTGTTCTTCTAGGTTGAAGCGTTCGTCTACAGTAGCATTTTTTATATTTAGGTTCCCTCAGTTCTCTCCTATATAGATAGATGAATTTGGAACTCTAAATAAAACATGGTTTGTAGTAGCTCTTTGAAACTTGACAAAATAAAGGAGTTCTCAGTTTTTTCTCTATGGTTTGTTTCCTCTTCAAGTAGCCCTAGTCACAGACTTTGGAAAAGCACTTGCATTGAGAGGGGTTGCCAAGCTTCTAAGAAATAACGAGTTTCGGAAATACCAGCAAATATTTTTTCACCCAATCTTGATGATACTTGTTGCTAATGATCAGGACACAAGTCCCACTTGGCTCACCAAATTTGTTCTTCTAGGTTGAAGCGTTCGTCTACAGTAGCATTTTTTATATTTAGGTTTCCTCAGTTCTCTCCTATATAGATAGATGAATTTGGAACTCTAAATCCAACATGGTTTGTAGTAGCTCTTTGAAACTTGACAAAATAAAGGAGTTCTCAGTTTTGTCTCTATGATTTGTTTCCTCTTCAAGTAGCCCTAGTCACAGACTGTGGAAAAGCACTTGCATTGAGAGGGGTTGCCAAGCTTCTAAGAAATAACGAGTTTCGGAAATACCAGCAAATATTTTTTCACCCAATCTTGATGATACTTGTTGCTAATGATCAGGACACAAGTCTCACTTGGCTCACCATATTTTGTTCTTCTAGGTTGAAGCGTTCGTCTACAGTAGCATTTTTTATATTTAGGTTTCCCTTAGTTCTCTCCTATATAGATAGATTAATTTTAACTCTAAATAAAACATGGTTTGTAGTAGCTCTTTGAAACTTGACAAAATAAAGGAGTTCTCCGTTTTGTCTCTATGGTTTGTTTCCTCTTCAAGTAGCCCTAGACACAGACTGTGGGAAAGCACTTTCATTGAGAGGGGTTGCCAAGTTTCTAAGAAATAACGAGTTTCCGAAATACCAGCAAATATTTTTTCACCCAATCTTGATGATACTTGGTGCTAATGATCAGTACACAAATCCCACTTGGCTCACCAAATTTTGTTCTTCTAGTTTGAAGCGTTCGTCTACATTAGCAGTTTCTATATTTAGGTGTCCCTCTGTTCTCTCCTATATAGATAGATGAATTTAAAACTCTAAATAAAACATGGTGTGTAGTAGCTCTTTGAAACTTGACAAAATAAAGGAGTTCTCAGTTTTGTCTCTATGGTTTGTTTCCTCCTCAAGTAGCCCTAGGCACAGACTGTGGAAAAGCACTTTCATTGAGAGTGGTTGCCAAGCTTCTAAAAAATAACGAGTTTCCGAAATACCAGCAAATATTATTTCACCCTATCTTGATGATACTTGGTGGTAATGATCAGTACACAAATCCCACTTGGATCACCAAATTTTGTTCTTCTAGCTTGAAGCGTTCTTCTACAGTAGCAGTTTTTATATTTAGGTTTCACTCTTTTCTCTCATATATAGATAGATGAATTTGGAACTCTAAATCCAACATGGTTTGTAGTAGCTCTTTGAAACTCGACAGAATAAAGGAGTTCTCAGCTTTGTCTTTATGGTTTGTTTCCTCTTCAAGTAGCCCTAGGCACACACTGTGGAAAAGCACTTTCAATGAGATGGGTTGCCATGCTTCTAAGAAATAACGCGTTTCCGAAATACCAGCAAATATTTTTTCACCCAATCTTGATGATACTTGGTGGTAATGATCAGTACACAAATCCCACATTGCTCACCAAATTTTGTTCTTCTAGTTTGAAGCGATCGTCTACATTAGCAGTTTCATTATTTAGGTTTCCCTCTGTTCTCTCCTATATAGATAGATGAATTTAAAACTCTAAATAAAACATGGTGTGTAGTAGCTCTTTGAAACTTGACAAAATAAAGGAGTTCTCAGTTTTGTCTCTATGGTTTGTTTCCTCCTCAAGTAGCCCTAGGCACAGACTGTGGAAAAGCACTTTCATTGAGAGGGGTTGCCAAGCTTCTAAGAAATAACGAGTTTCCGAAATACCAGCAAATATTATTTCACCCAATCTTGATGATACTTGGTGGTAATGATCAGTACACAAATCCCACTTGGCTCACCAAATTTTGTTCTTCTAGCTTGAAGCGTTCGTCTACAGTAGCAGTTTTTATATTTAGGTTTCACTCTTCTCTCATATATATATAGATGAATTTGGAACTCTAAATCCAACGTGGTTTGTAGTAGCTCTTTGAAAATTGACAAAATAAAGGAGTTCTCCGTTTTGTCTCTATGGTTTTTTTCCTCTTCAAGTAGCCCTAGGCACAGACTGTGGAAAAGCACTTCCATTGAGAGGGGTTGCCAAGCTTCTAAGAAATAACGAGTTTCCGAAATACCAGCAAATATTTTTTCACCCAATCTTGATGATACTTGGTGCTAATGATCAGTACACATTTCCCACTTGGCTCACCAAGTTTTGTTATTCTAGGTTGAAGCGTTCGTCTACAGTAGCAGTTTTTATATTTAGGTTTCCCTCTGTTCTCTCCTATATAGATAGATGAATTTGGAACTCTAAATAAAAGATGGTTTGTAGTAGCTCTTTGAAACTTGACAAAATAAAGGAGTTCTCCGTTTTGTCTCTATGGTTTGTTTCCTCTTCAAGTATCCCTAGGCACAGACTGTGGAAAAGCACTTTCATTGAGAGGGGTTGCCAAGCTTCTAAGAAATAACGAGTTTCCGAAATACCAGCAAATATTTTTTCACCCAATCTTGATGATACTTGTTGCTAATGATCAGGACACAAGTCCCACTTGGCTCACCAAATTTTGTTCTTCTAGGTTGAAGCATTCGTCTACAGTAGCATTTTTTATATTTAGGTTTCCCTCAGTTCTCTCCTATATAGATAGATGAATTTGGAACTCTAAATAAAACATGGTTTGTAGTAGCTCTTTGAAACTTGACAAAATAAAGGAGTTCTCAGTTTTGTCTCTATGGTTTGTTTAATCTTTAAGTAGCTCTAGGCACAGACTGTGGAAAAGCACTTTCATTGAGAGGGGTTGCCAAGCTTCTATGAAATAACGATTTTCCGAAATACCAGCAAATATTTTTTCACCCAATCTTGATGATACTTGGTGCTAATGATCAGTACACATTTCCCACTTGGCTCACCAAATTTTGTTATTTTAGGTTGAAGCTTTCGTCTACAGTAGCAGTTTTTATATTTAGGTTTCACTCTGTTCTCTCCTATATAGATAGATGAATTTGGAACTCTAAATAAAACATGGTTTGTAGTAGCTCTTTGAAACTTGACAAAATAAAGGAGTTCTCAGTTGTGTCTCTATGGTTTGTTTCCTCCTCAAGTAGCCCTAGGCACAGACTGTGGAAAAGCACTTTCATTGAGAGTGGTTGCCAAGCTTCTAAAAAATAACGAGTTTCCGAAATACCAGCAAATATTATTTCACCCAATCTTGATGATACTTGGTGGTAATGATCAGTACACAAATCCCACTTGGATCACCAAATTTTGTTCTTCTAGCTTGAAGCGTTCGTCTACAGTAGCAGTTTTTATATTTAGGTTTCACTCTTTTCTCTCATATATAGATAGATGAATTTGGAACTCTAAATCCAACATGGTTTGTAGTAGCTCTTTGAAACTCGACAGAATAAAGGAGTTCTCAGCTTTGTCTTTATGGTTTGTTTCCTCTTCAAGTAGCCCTAGGCACACACTGTGGAAAAGCACTTTCAATGAGATGGGTTGCCATGCTTCTAAGAAATAACGCGTTTCCGAAATACCAGCAAATATTTTTTCACCCAATCTTGATGATACTTGGTGGTAATGATCAGTACACAAATCCCACATTGCTCACCAAATTTTGTTCTTCTAGTTTGAAGCGATCGTCTACATTAGCAGTTTCATTATTTAGGTTTCCCTCTGTTCTCTCCTATATAGATAGATGAATTTAAAACTCTAAATAAAACATGGTGTGTAGTAGCTCTTTGAAACTTGACAAAATAAAGGAGTTCTCAGTTTTGTCTCTATGGTTTGTTTCCTCCTCAAGTAGCCCTAGGCACAGACTGTGGAAAAGCACTTTCATTGAGAGGGGTTGCCAAGCTTCTAAGAAATAACGAGTTTCCGAAATACCAGCAAATATTATTTCACCCAATCTTGATGATACTTGGTGGTAATGATCAGTACACAAATCCCACTTGGCTCACCAAATTTTGTTCTTCTAGCTTGAAGCGTTCGTCTACAGTAGCAGTTTTTATATTTAGGTTTCACTCTTCTCTCATATATATATAGATGAATTTGGAACTCTAAATCCAACGTGGTTTGTAGTAGCTCTTTGAAAATTGACAAAATAAAGGAGTTCTCCGTTTTGTCTCTATGGTTTTTTTCCTCTTCAAGTAGCCCTAGGCACAGACTGTGGAAAAGCACTTCCATTGAGAGGGGTTGCCAAGCTTCTAAGAAATAACGAGTTTCCGAAATACCAGCAAATATTTTTTCACCCAATCTTGATGATACTTGGTGCTAATGATCAGTACACATTTCCCACTTGGCTCACCAAGTTTTGTTATTCTAGGTTGAAGCGTTCGTCTACAGTAGCAGTTTTTATATTTAGGTTTCCCTCTGTTCTCTCCTATATAGATAGATGAATTTGGAACTCTAAATAAAAGATGGTTTGTAGTAGCTCTTTGAAACTTGACAAAATAAAGGAGTTCTCCGTTTTGTCTCTATGGTTTGTTTCCTCTTCAAGTATCCCTAGGCACAGACTGTGGAAAATCACTTTCATTGAGAGGGGTTGCCAAGCTTCTAAGAAATAACGAGTTTCCGAAATACCAGCAAATATTTTTTCACCCAATCTTGATGATACTTGTTGCTAATGATCAGGACACAAGTCCCACTTGGCTCACCAAATTTTGTTCTTCTAGGTTGAAGCATTCGTCTACAGTAGCATTTTTTATATTTAGGTTTCCCTCAGTTCTCTCCTATATAGATAGATGAATTTGGAACTCTAAATAAAACATGGTTTGTAGTAGCTCTTTGAAACTTGACAAAATAAAGGAGTTCTCAGTTTTGTCTCTATGGTTTGTTTAATCTTTAAGTAGCTCTAGGCACAGACTGTGGAAAAGCACTTTCATTGAGAGGGGTTGCCAAGCTTCTATGAAATAACGATTTTCCGAAATACCAGCAAATATTTTTTCACCCAATCTTGATGATACTTGGTGCTAATGATCAGTACACATTTCCCACTTGGCTCACCAAATTTTGTTATTTTAGGTTGAAGCTTTCGTCTACAGTAGCAGTTTTTATATTTAGGTTTCACTCTGTTCTCTCCTATATAGATAGATGAATTTGGAACTCTAAATAAAACATGGTTTGTAGTAGCTCTTTGAAACTTGACAAAATAAAGGAGTTCTCAGTTTTGTCTCTATGGTTTGTTTCCTCCTCAAGTAGCCCTAGGCACAGACTGTGGAAAAGCACTTTCATTGAGAGGGGTTGCCAAGCTTCTAAGAAATAACGTGTTTCCGAAATACCAGCAAATATTTTTTCACCCAATCTTGATGATACTTGGTGCTAATGATCAGTACACAAATCCCACTTGGCTCACCAAATTTTGTTCTTCTAGCTTGAAGCGTTCGTCTACAGTAGCAGTTTTTATATTTAGGTTTCACTCTGTTCTCTCATATATAGATAGATGAATTTGGAACTCTAAATCCAACATGGTTTGTAGTAGCTCTTTGAAAATTGACAAAATAAGGGAGTTCTCAGTTTTGTCTCTATGGTTTGTTTCCTCTTCAAGTAGCCCTAGGCGCAGACTGAGAGGGGTTGGCAAGCTTCTAAGAAATAACGAGTTTCCGAAATACCAGCATATATTTTTTCACCCAATCTTGATGATACTTGGTGCTAATGATCAGTACACATTTCCCACTTGGCTCACCAAATTTTGTTATTCTACGTTGAAGCGTTCGTCTACAGTAGCAGTTTTTATATTTAGGTTTCACTCTTTTCTCTCATATATAGATAGATGAATTTAGAACTCTAAATCCAACATGGTTTGTAGTAGCTCTTTGAAAATTGACAAAATAAAGGAGTTCTCCGTTTTGTCTCTATGGTTTGTTTCCTCTTCAAGTATCCCTAGGCACAGACTGTGGAAAAGCACTTTCATTGAGAGGGGTTGCCAAACTTTTAAGAAATAACGAGTATCTGAAATACCAGCAAATATTTTTTCACCCAATCTTGATGATACTTGTTGCTAATGATCAGGACACAAGTCCCACTTGGCTCACCAAATTTTGTTCTTCTAGCTTGAAGCGTTCGTCTACAGTAGCAGTTTTTATATTTAGGTTTCACTCTTCTCTCATATATATATAGATGAATTTGGAACTCTAAATCCAACGTGGTTTGTAGTAGCTCTTTGAAAATTGACAAAATAAAGGAGTTCTCCGTTTTGTCTCTATGGTTTGTTTCCTCTTCAAGTAGCCCTAGGCACAGACTGTGGAAAAGCAATTTCATTGAGAGGGGTTGCCAAGCTTCTAAGAAATAACGAGTTTCCGAAATACCAGCAAATATTTTTTCACCCAATCTTGATGATACTTGGTGCTAATGATCAGTACACATTTCCCACTTGGCTCACCAAGTTTTGTTATTCTAGGTTGAAGCGTTCGTCTACAGTAGCAGTTTTTATATTTAGGTTTCCCTCTGTTCTCTCCTATATAGATAGATGAATTTAGAACTCTAAATAAAACATGGTTTGTAGTAGCTCTTTGAAACTTGACAAAATAAAGGAGTTCTCAATTTTGTCTCTATGGTTTGTTTCCTCTTCTAGTAGCCCTAGGCACAGACTGTGGAAAAGCACTTTCATTGAGAGGGGTTGCCAAGCTTCTAAGAAATAACGAGTTTCCGAAATACCAGCAAATATTTTTTCACCCAATCTTGATGATACTTGTTGCTAATGATCAGGACACAAGTCCCACTTGGCTCACCAAATTTTGTTCTTCTAGGTTGAAGCGTTCGTCTACAGTAGCATTTTTTATATTTAGGTTTCCCTCAGTTCTCTCCTATATAGATAGATGAATTTGGAACTCTAAATAAAACATGGTTTGTAGTAGCTCTTTGAAACTTGACAAAATAAAGGAGTTCTCAGTTTTTTCTCTATGGTTTGTTTCCTCTTCAAGTAGCCCTAGTCACAGACTTTGGAAAAGCACTTGCATTGAGAGGGGTTGCCAAGCTTCTAAGAAATAACGAGTTTCGGAAATACCAGCAAATATTTTTTCACCCAATCTTGATGATACTTGTTGCTAATGATCAGGACACAAGTCCCACTTGGCTCACCAAATTTTGTTCTTCTAGGTTGAAGCGTTCGTCTACAGTAGCATTTTTTATATTTAGGTTTCCCTCAGTTCTCTCCTATATAGATAGATGAATTTGGAACTCTAAATCCAACATGGTTTGTAGTAGCTCTTTGAAACTTGACAAAATAAAGGAGTTCTCAGTTTTGTCTCTATGATTTGTTTCCTCTTCAAGTAGCCCTAGTCACAGACTGTGGAAAAGCACTTGCATTGAGAGGGGTTGCCAAGCTTCTAAGAAATAACGAGTTTCGGAAATACCAGCAAATATTTTTTCACCCAATCTTGATGATACTTGTTGCTAATGATCAGGACACAAGTCTCACTTGGCTCACCATATTTTGTTCTTCTAGGTTGAAGCGTTCGTCTACAGTAGCATTTTTTATATTTAGGTTTCCCTTAGTTCTCTCCTATATAGATAGATTAATTTTAACTCTAAATAAAACATGGTTTGTAGTAGCTCTTTGAAACTTGACAAAATAAAGGAGTTCTCCGTTTTGTCTCTATGGTTTGTTTCCTCTTCAAGTAGCCCTAGACACAGACTGTGGGAAAGCACTTTCATTGAGAGGGGTTGCCAATTTTCTAAGAAATAACGAGTTTCCGAAATACCAGCAAATATTTTTTCACCCAATCTTGATGATACTTGGTGCTAATGATCAGTACACAAATCCCACTTGGCTCACCAAATTTTGTTCTTCTAGTTTGAAGCGTTCGTCTACATTAGCAGTTTCTATATTTAGGTGTCCCTCTGTTCTCTCCTATATAGATAGATGAATTTAAAACTCTAAATAAAACATGGTGTGTAGTAGCTCTTTGAAACTTGACAAAATAAAGGAGTTCTCAGTTTTGTCTCTATGGTTTGTTTCCTCCTCAAGTAGCCCTAGGCACAGACTGTGGAAAAGCACTTTCATTGAGAGTGGTTGCCAAGCTTCTAAAAAATAACGAGTTTCCGAAATACCAGCAAATATTATTTCACCCAATCTTGATGATACTTGGTGGTAATGATCAGTACACAAATCCCACTTGGATCACCAAATTTTGTTCTTCTAGCTTGAAGCGTTCGTCTACAGTAGCAGTTTTTATATTTAGGTTTCACTCTTTTCTCTCATATATAGATAGATGAATTTGGAACTCTAAATCCAACATGGTTTGTAGTAGCTCTTTGAAACTCGACAGAATAAAGGAGTTCTCAGCTTTGTCTTTATGGTTTGTTTCCTCTTCAAGTAGCCCTAGGCACACACTGTGGAAAAGCACTTTCAATGAGATGGGTTGCCATGCTTCTAAGAAATAACGCGTTTCCGAAATACCAGCAAATATTTTTTCACCCAATCTTGATGATACTTGGTGGTAATGATCAGTACACAAATCCCACATTGCTCACCAAATTTTGTTCTTCTAGTTTGAAGCGATCGTCTACATTAGCAGTTTCATTATTTAGGTTTCCCTCTGTTCTCTCCTATATAGATAGATGAATTTAAAACTCTAAATAAAACATGGTGTGTAGTAGCTCTTTGAAACTTGACAAAATAAAGGAGTTCTCAGTTTTGTCTCTATGGTTTGTTTCCTCCTCAAGTAGCCCTAGGCACAGACTGTGGAAAAGCACTTTCATTGAGAGGGGTTGCCAAGCTTCTAAGAAATAACGAGTTTCCGAAATACCAGCAAATATTATTTCACCCAATCTTGATGATACTTGGTGGTAATGATCAGTACACAAATCCCACTTGGCTCACCAAATTTTGTTCTTCTAGCTTGAAGCGTTCGTCTACAGTAGCAGTTTTTATATTTAGGTTTCACTCTTCTCTCATATATATATAGATGAATTTGGAACTCTAAATCCAACGTGGATTGTAGTAGCTCTTTGAAAATTGACAAAATAAAGGAGTTCTCCGTTTTGTCTCTATGGTTTTTTTCCTCTTCAAGTAGCCCTAGGCACAGACTGTGGAAAAGCACTTCCATTGAGAGGGGTTGCCAAGCTTCTAAGAAATAACGAGTTTCCGAAATACCAGCAAATATTTTTTCACCCAATCTTGATGATACTTGGTGCTAATGATCAGTACACATTTCCCACTTGGCTCACCAAGTTTTGTTATTCTAGGTTGAAGCGTTCGTCTACAGTAGCAGTTTTTATATTTAGGTTTCCCTCTGTTCTCTCCTATATAGATAGATGAATTTGGAACTCTAAATAAAAGATGGTTTGTAGTAGCTCTTTGAAACTTGACAAAATAAAGGAGTTCTCAGTTTTGTCTCTATGGTTTGTTTCCTCTTCAAGTATCCCTAGGCACAGACTGTGGAAAAGCACTTTCATTGAGAGGGGTTGCCAAGCTTCTAAGAAATAACGAGTTTCCGAAATACCAGCAAATATTTTTTCACCCAATCTTGATGATACTTGTTGCTAATGATCAGGACACAAGTCCCACTTGGCTCACCAAATTTTGTTCTTCTAGGTTGAAGCATTCGTCTACAGTAGCATTTTTTATATTTAGGTTTCCCTCAGTTCTCTCCTATATAGATAGATGAATTTGGAACTCTAAATAAAACATGGTTTGTAGTAGCTCTTTGAAACTTGACAAAATAAAGGAGTTCTCAGTTTTGTCTCTATGGTTTGTTTAATCTTTAAGTAGCTCTAGGCACAGACTGTGGAAAAGCACTTTCATTGAGAGGGGTTGCCAAGCTTCTATGAAATAACGATTTTCCGAAATACCAGCAAATATTTTTTCACCCAATCTTGATGATACTTGGTGCTAATGATCAGTACACATTTCCCACTTGGCTCACCAAATTTTGTTATTTTAGGTTGAAGCTTTCGTCTACAGTAGCAGTTTTTATATTTAGGTTTCACTCTGTTCTCTCCTATATAGATAGATGAATTTGGAACTCTAAATAAAACATGGTTTGTAGTAGCTCTTTGAAACTTGACAAAATAAAGGAGTTCTCAGTTGTGTCTCTATGGTTTGTTTCCTCCTCAAGTAGCCCTAGGCACAGACTGTGGAAAAGCACTTTCATTGAGAGTGGTTGCCAAGCTTCTAAAAAATAACGAGTTTCCGAAATACCAGCAAATATTATTTCACCCAATCTTGATGATACTTGGTGGTAATGATCAGTACACAAATCCCACTTGGATCACCAAATTTTGTTCTTCTAGCTTGAAGCGTTCGTCTACAGTAGCAGTTTTTATATTTAGGTTTCACTCTTTTCTCTCATATATAGATAGATGAATTTGGAACTCTAAATCCAACATGGTTTGTAGTAGCTCTTTGAAACTCGACAGAATAAAGGAGTTCTCAGCTTTGTCTTTATGGTTTGTTTCCTCTTCAAGTAGCCCTAGGCACACACTGTGGAAAAGCCCTCTCAATGAAAGTGCTTTTCCACAGTCTGTGCCTAGGGATACTTGAAGAGGAAACAAACCATAGAGACAAAACGGAGAACTCCTTTATTTTGTCAAGTTTCAAAGAGCTACTACAAACCATCTTTATTTAGAGTTCCAAATTCATCTATCTATATAGGAGAGAACAGAGGGAAACCTAAATATAAAAACTGCTACTGTAGACGAACGCTTCAACCTAGAATAACAAAACTTGGTGAGCCAAGTGGGAAATGTGGTACTGATCATTAGCACCAAGTATCAATCAAGATTGGTGAAAAAATATTTGCTGGTATTTCGGAAACTCGTTATTTCTTAGAAGCTTGGCAACTCCTCTCAAATAGAAGTGCTTTTCCACAGTCTGTGCCTAGGGCTACTTGAAGAGGAAAAAAACCATAGAGACAAAACGGAGAACTCCTTTATTTTGTCAATTTTCAAAGAGCTACTACAAACCACGTTGGATTTAGAGTTCCAAATTCAT
>NW_027510610.1:0-32294 GCF_048772815.1 Callospermophilus lateralis
TGCTTAGGGCTACATGAAGCGGAGACAAGTCATAGAGACAAAACTGAAAACTCCTTTCTTTTGTGAAGTTTCAAATAGCTACTACAAACCATGTTGGATTTAGAGTTCCAAATTAATCTATCTATATAGCAGAAAATAGAGTGAAACCTAAATATTAAAACTGCTACTGTAGACGAACGCTTCAACCTAAAAGAACAGAATTTGGTGAGCCAAGTGAGATTTGTGTAGTTACCATTACCACCAAGTATCATCAAGATTCGGTGAAAAATATTTGCTGGTATTTCGGAAACTCGTTATTTCCTAGAAGCTTGGCAACCGCTCTCAATGAAAGTGCTTTTCCACAGTCTGTGGCTAGGTCTACTTGAAGAGGAAACAAAGCATAAAGAGAAAACTGAGAACTTCTTTATTTTGTCAAGTTTCAAAGAGCTACTGCAAACCATGGTGGATTTAGAGTTCCAAATTCATCTATCTATATAGGAGAGAACAGAGGGAAACCTACATATAAAACCTGCTACAGTAGACGAACGCTTCAACCTAGAAGAACAAAATTTGGTGAGCCAAGTGGGATTTGTGTACTGATCATTACCACCAAGTATCATCAACATTGGGTTAAAAAATATTTTCTGGTATTTCGGAAACTCGTTATTTCTTAGAAGTTTGGCTAGCCCTCTCAATGAATGTGCATTTCCACCGTCTGTGCCTAGGGCTACTTGAAGAGGAAACAAACCATAGAGACAAAACTGAGAACTCCTTTATTTTGTCATGTTTCAACGAGCTACTACAAACCATATTGGATTTAGAGTTCCAAATTCATCTCTCTATATTGAAGAGAACAGAGTGAAACCTAAATATAAAAACTGCTACAGTACACTAACGCTTCAACCTAGCAGAACAAAATTTGGTGAGCCATGTGGGATTTGTGTACCGATCAATACCACCAAGTATCATGAATATTGGGTGAAAAAATATTTGCTCTTATTTCGGAAACTCTTACTTTCTTGGAAGCTTGGCAACCCCTCTCAATGAAAGTGCTTTTTCACAGTCTCTGCTTAGGGCTACTTTAAGCGGAAACAAATCATAGAGACAAAACTGAGAACTCCTTTACTTTGTCAAGTTTCAAAGAGCTACTACAAACCATATTGGATTTAGAGTTCCGAATTCATCTTTCTATATAGGAGAGAACAGAGTGAAACCTAATATAAATCTGCTACTGTAGACGAACGCTTCAACCTAGAAGAAAAAATTTGGTGAGCCAAGTGGGATTTGTGTACTGATCATTACCACCAAGTATCATAAAGATTCGGTGAAAAAATATTTGCTGGTATTTCGGAAACTCGTTATTTCTTAGAAGCTTGGCAACCCTCTCAATGAAAGTGCTTTTCCGCAGTCTGTGCCTAGGACTACTTGAAGAGGAAACAAAACATAGAGACAAAACTGAGAACTACGTTATTTTCTCAAGTTTCAAAGAGCTACTGCAAACCATGTTGGATTTAGAGTTCAAAATTCCTCTATCTATATAGGAGAGAACAGAGGGAAACCTAAATATAAAAACTGCTACAGTAGACGAACGCTTCAACCTAGAAGAACAAAATTTGGTGAGCCAAGTGGGATTTGTGTACTGAACATTACCACCAAGTATCATCAACATTGGGTGAAAAAATATTTTCTGGTATTTCGGAAACTCGTTATTTCTTAGAAGTTTGGCAAGCCCTCTCAATGAAAGTGCTTTTCCACCGTCTGTGCCTAGGGCTACTTGAAGAGGAAATAAACCATAGAGACAAAACTGAGAACTCCTTTATTTTGTCAAGTTTCAAAGAGCTACTACAAACCATGTTGGATTTAGAGTTCCAAATTCATCTGTCTATATAGCAGAGAACAGAGTGAAACCTAAAAATAAAAACTGCTACTGTAAACGAACACTTCAACCTAGAAGAACAAAACGTGGTGAGCCAAGTGTGATTTGTGTACTGATCAATACCACCAAGGATCATCAAGATTCGATGAAAAAAATATTTGCTGGAATTTCGGAAACTCGTTATTGCTTAGAAGCTTGGCAACCCCTCTCAATGAAAGTGCTTTTCCACAGTCTGTGCCTAGGTCAAGTTGAAGAGGAAACAAAACATAGAGACAAAACTGAGAACTACTTTATTTTGTCAAGTTTCAAAGAGCTACTGCAAACCATGTTGGATTTAGAGTTCCAAATTCATCTTCTATATAGGAGAGAACAGAGGGAAACCTAAATATAAAAACTGCTACACTAGACGAACGCTTCAACCTACAAGAACTAAATTTGGTGTGCCAAGTGGGATTTTTGTACTGATCATTACCACCAAGTATCATCAACATTGGGTGAAAAAATATTTGCTGGTATTTCAGAAACTTGTTATTTTTTAGAAGCTTGGCACACCCTCTCAATGAAAGTGCTTTTCCACCGTCTGTCCCTAGGGCTACTTGAAGAGGAAACAAACCATAGAGACAAAACTGAGAACTCCTTTCTTTTTTCAAGTTTCACAGAGCTACTAAAACCATGTTGGATTTAGAGTTCCAAATTCATCTATCTATATAGCACAGAATAGAGTGAAACCTAAATATAAAAACTGCTACTTTAAACGAACGCTTCAACCTAGAAGAACTATATTTGGTGAGAAAAGTGGGATTTGTGTACCGATCATTACCACCAAGTATCATCAAGATTGGGTGAAAAAATAATTGCTTGTATTTCGGAAACTCGTAATTTTGTGGAAGCTTGGTAACCCCTCTCAATGAAAGTGCTTTTCCACAGTCTCTGCTTAGGGCTACTTGAAGCGGAAACAAATCATAGAGACAAAACTGAGCACTCCTTTATTTTGTCAAGTTTCAAAGAGCTACTACAAACCATATTGGATTTAGAGTTCCAAATTCATCTGTCTATGTAGGAAAGAACAGAGTGAAACCTAAATATAAAAACTGATACTGTAGACGAACGCTTCAACCTAGAAGAACAAAATTTGGTGAGCCAAGGGGGATTTGTGTACTGATCATTACCAATAAGTATCATAAAGATTCGGTGAAAAATATTTGCTGGTATTTCGGAAACTCGTTATTTCTTAGAAGCTTGGCAACCCCTCTCAATGACAGTGCTTTTCCACAGTCTGTGCCTAGGACTACTTGAAGAGGAGACAAAACATAGAGAAAAAACTGAGAACTACGACATTTTCTCAAGTTTCAAAGAGCTACTGCAAACCATGTTGGATTTAGAGTTCAAAATTCCTCTATCTATATAGGAGAGAACAGAGGGAAACCTAAATATAAAAACTGCTACAGTAGACGAACGCTTCGCCTAGAAGAACAAAATTTGGTGAGCCAAGTTGGATTTGTGTACTGATCATTACCACCAACTATCATCAACATTGGGTGAAAAAATATTTTCTGGTATTTCGGAAACTCGTTATTTCTTAGAAGTTTGGCAAGCCCTCTCAATGAAAGTGCTTTTCCACCGTCTGTGCCTAGGGCTACTTGAAGAAGAAATAAACCATAGAGACAAAACAGAGAACTCATTTATTTTGTCAAGTTTCAAAGAGCTACTACAAACCATGTTGGATTTAGAGTTCCAAATTCATCTGTCTATATAGCAGAGAACAGAGTGAAACCTAAATATATAAACTGCTACTGTAGACGAACGCTTCAACCTAGAAGAACAAAATTTGCTGAGCCAAGTTGGATTTGTGTACCGATCATTAACACCACGTATCATCAACATGGGTGAAAAAATATTTGCTAGTATTTCGGAAACTAGTAATTTCTTGGAAGCTTGGCAACCCCTTTCAATGAAAGTGCTTTTCCACAGTCTCTGCTTAGGGCTACATGAAGCGGAAACACATCATAGAGACAAAACTGAGAACTCCTTTACTTTGTCAAGTTTCAAAGTGCTACTACAAACCATACTGGATTGAGAGTTCCAAAATCATCTATCTACATAGGAGAGAACAGAGTGAAACCTAAATATAAAAACTGCTACTGTAGACGAACGCTCCAACATAGAAGAACGAAATTTGGTGAGCCAAGGGGGATTTGTGTACTGATCATTACCACCAAGTGTCATCAAGATTGCCTGAAAAAATATTTGCTGGTATTTCGGAAACTCGTTATTTCTTAGAAGCTTGGCAACCCCACACAATGAAAGTGCTTTTCCACAGTCTGTTCCTAGGGGTACTTGAAGAGGAAACAAACCATAGAGACAAAACTGAGAACTCCTTTATTTTGTCAAGTTTCAAAGAGCTACTACAAACCATGTTGGATTTAGAGTTCCAAATTCATCTATCTATATAGCAGAGAACAGAGTGAAACGTAAAAATAAAAACTGCTACTGTAAACGAAGGCTTCAACCTAGAAGAACAAAACGTGGTGAGCCAAGTGGGATTTGTGTACTGATCATTACCAATAAGTATCATAAAGATTCGGTGAAAAAATATTTGCTGGTATTTCGGAAACTCGTTATTTCTTAGAAGCTTGGAAACCCCTCTCAATGACAGTGCTTTTCCACAGTCTGTGCCTAGGACTACTTGAAGAGGAAACAAAACATAGAGACAAAACTGAGAACTACGTTATTTTCTGAAGTTTCAAAGAGCTACTGCAAACCATGTTGGATTTAGAGTTCAAAATTCCTCAATCTATATAGGAGATAACAGAGGGAAACCTAAATATAAAAACTGCTACAGTAGACGAACGCTTCAACCTAGAAGAACAAAATTTGGTGAGACAAGTGGGATTTATGTACTGATCATTACCACCAACTATCATCAACATTGGTTGAAAAAATATTTTCTGGTATTTCGGAAACTCGTTATTTCTTAGAAGTTTGGCAAGCCCTCTCAATGAAAGTGCTTTTCCACCGTCTGTGCCTAGGGCTACTTGAAGAGGAAATAAACCATAGAGACAAAACTGAGAACTCCTTTATTTTGTCAAGTTTCAAAGAGCTACTACAAACCATGTTGGATTTAGAGTTCCAAATTCATCTGTCTATATAGCAGAGAACAGAGAGAAACCTAAATATATAAACTTCTACTGTAGACGAACGCTTCAACCTAGAAGAACAAAATTTGCTGAGCCAAGTTGGATTTGTGTACGGATCATTACCACCACGTATCATCAACTTGGGTGAAAAAATATTTGCTAGTATTTCGGAAACTCGTAATTTCTTGGAAGCTTGGCAACCCCTTTCAATGAAAGTGATTTTCCACAGTCTCTGCTTAGGGCTACATGAAGCGGAAACACATCATAGAGACAAAACTGAGAACTCCTTTATTTGTCAAGTTTCAAAGAGCTACTACAAACCATATTGGATTTAGAGTTCCAAAATCATCTATCTACATAGGAGAGAAAAAAGTGAAACCTAAATATAAAAACTGCTACTGTAGACGAACGCTCCAACCTAGAAGAACGAAATTTGGTGAGCCAAGTGGGATTTGTGTACTGATCATTACCACCAAGTGTCATCAAGATTGCCTGAAAAAATATTTGCTGGTATTTCGGAAACTCGTTATTTCTTAGAAGCTTGTCAACCCCACACAATGAAAGTGCTTTTCCACAGTCTGTTCCTAGGGGTACTTGAAGAGGAAACAAACCATAGAGACAAAACTGTGAACTCCATTATTATGTCAACTTTCAAAGAGCTACAACAAACCATGTTGGATTTAGAGTTAAATCCATCTATCTATATAGCAGAGAACAGAGTGAAACCTAAATATGAAAACTGCTTTTGTAGTCGAACACTTCAACCTAGAAGAACAAAATTTGGTGAGCCAAGTGGGATTTGTGTACCGATCATTACCACCACGTATCATCAACATTGGGAGACAAAATATTTGCTGGTATTTCGGAAACTCCATATTTCTTGGAAACTTGGCAACCCCTTTCAATGAAAGTGCTTTTCCACAGTCTCTGCTTAGTGCTACATGAAGCTGAAACAAATCATAGAGACAAAACTGAGAACTCCTTTACTTTGTCAAGATTCACAGAGCTACTACAAACCATGTTGGTTTTCGAGTTCCAAATTCATCTATCTTTATAGCAGAGAATATAGTGAAACCTAAATATAAAAACTGCTACTGTAGACTAACGCTTCAACCTAGAAGAACAAAATATGGTGAGCCAAGTGGGATTTGTGTACTGATCATTACCACCACGTATCATAAACATTGGGTGAAAAAAAATTTGCTGTTATTTCGGATAATCGTAATTTCTTGGAAGCTCGGCAACCCCTTTCAATGAAAGTGCTTTTCCACAGTCTCTGCGTAGGGCTACATGAAGCGGAAACAAATCATAGAGACAAAACTGAGAACTCCTTTACTTTGTCAAGTTTCAAAGATCTACTACAAACAATATTGGATTTAGAATTCCAAATTCATCTATCTATATAAGAGAGACAGTGTGAAACCTAAATATAAAAACTGCTACTGTAGACGAACGCTAAAACCTAGAAGAACAAAATTTGGTGAGCCAAGTGGGATTTGTGTACCGTTCATTACCACCACGTATCATCAACATTGGGAGACAAAATATTTGCTGGTATTTCGGAAACTCTTGATTTCTTGGAAGCTTGGCAACCCCTTTCAATGAAAGTGCTTTTCCACAGTCTCTGCTTAGTGCTACATGAAGCTGAAACAAATCACAGAGACAAAACTGAGAACTCCTTTACTTTGTCAAGTTTCAAAGAGCTACTACAAACCATATTGGATTTAGAATTCCAAATTCATCTATCTATATAAGAGAGACAGAGTGAAACCTAAATATAAATACTGCTACTGTAGACAAACGCTTAAAACTAGAAGAACAAAATTTGGTGAGCCAAGTGGGATTTGTGTACAGATCATTACCACCAAGTGTCATCAAGATTGCGTGAAAAAATATTTGCTGGTATTTCGGAACCTCGTTATTTCTTAGAAGCTTGGCAACCCCTCTAAATGAAAGTGCTTTTCCACCGTCTGTGCCTATTGCTACTTGAAGAGGAAACAAACCATAGAGACAAAACTGAGAACTCCTTTCTTTTGTCAAGTTTCAAAGAGCTACTACAAATCATGTTGGATTTAGAGTTCCAAATTCATCTATCTATATAGCAGAGAACAGAGTGAAACCTAAATATCAAAACTGCTACTGTAGTCGAACGCTTCAACCTAGAAAAACAAAATTTGGTGAGCCAAGTGGGATTTGTGTACCGATCATTACCACCACGTATCATCAACATTGGGAGACAAAATATTTGCTGGTATTTCGGAAACTCATGATTTCTTGGAAGCTTGGCAACCCCTTTCAATGAAAGTGCTTTTCCACAGTCTCTGCTTAGTGCTACATGAAGCTCAAACAAATAATAGAGACAAAACTGAGAACTCCTTTACTTTGTCAAGTTTCACAGAGCTACTACAAACCATGTTGGATTTAGAGTTCCAAATTCATCTATCTATATAGGAGAGAACAGAGTAAAACGTAAAAATAAAAACTGCTACTGTAGACGAATGTTTCAACCTAGAAGAACAAAGTTTGGTGAGCCAAGTGGGATTGTGTACTTGTCCTTACCTCCAAGTATCATAAAGATTGGGTGAAAAATATTTGCGGGTATTTCGGAAACACGTCATTTCTTAGAAGCTTGGCAACCCCTCTCAATGAAAGTGCTTTTCCACAGTCTGTGCCTAGGGCTACTTGAAGAGGAAACAAAACATAGAGACAAAACTGAGAACTACGTTATTTTGTCAAGTTTCAAAGAGCTACTACAAACCATGTTGGATTTAGAGTTCCAAATTCATCTATCTATATTGGAGAGAACATATTGAAACCGAAATATAAAAATTGCGAACGCTTCAACCTAGAAGAACAAAATTTGGTGAGCCAAGTGGAATTTGTTTACTGATCATCACCAAAAAGTATCATCAAGATTGGGTGAAAAAATATTTGCTGGTATTTCGGAAACTCGTTATTTCTTAGAAGCTTGGCAACCCCTCTCAATGAAAGTGGTTTTCCACAGTCTGTGCCTAATGCTACTTGAAGAGGAAACAAACCATAGAGACAAAACTGAGAACTCCATTATTTTGTCAAGTTTCAAAGAGCTACTACAAACCATGTTGGATTTAGAGTTCCAAATTCATCTATCTATATAGCAGAGAACAGAGTGAAACCTAAATATAAAAACTTCTACTGTAGACGAACGCTTCAACCTAGAAGAACAAAATTTGGTGAGCCAAGTGGGATTTCTGTGCAGATCATTACCACCAAGTATCATCAAGATTGGGTGAAAAAATATTTGCTGGTATTTCAGAAACCCGTAATTTCTTGGAAGATGGCAACCCCTCTCAATGAAAGTGATTTTCCACAGTCTCTGCTTAAGGCTACTTGAAGTGGAAACCAATCCTAGAGACAAAACTGAGAACTCCTTTATTTTGTCAAGTTTCAAAGAGCTACAACAAACCATGTTCGATTTAGAGTTCCAAATTCATCTATCAATATAGGAGAGAACAGAGTGAAACCTAAAAATAAAAACTGCTACTGAAAACGAACGCATCAACCTAGAAGAACACAATTTGGTGAGTCAAGTGGGATTTGTGTACTAATCATTACCACCAAGTATCATCAAGATTGGGTGAAAAAATATTTGCTGGTATTTCAGAAACTCGTAATTTCTTGGAAGCTTGGCAACCCCTCTCAATGAAACTGCTTTTCCACAGTCTGTGCCTAGGGCTACTTGAAGAGGAAACAAATAATAGAGACAAAACTGAGAACTCCTTTATTCTGTCAAGTTTCAAAGAACTACTACAAACCATGTTGGATTCAGAGTTCCAAATTCGTCTATCTATATAGGAGAGAACATAGTGAAACCTAAATATAAAAACTGCTACTGTAGACGAACACTTCAACCTAGAAGAACAAAATTTGGTGAGCCAAGTGGGATTTGTGGACTTGTCATTAACACCATGTATCATCAGGATGGGGTGAGAAAATATTTGCTGGTATTTCAGAAACTCGTTATTTCTTAGAAGCTTGGCATCTCCTCTCAATGAAAGTGCTTTTCCACAATCTGTGCCTAGGGCTAGTTGAATAGGAAACAAATCAAAGAGACAAAACTGAGAACTACTATATTTGTCTTATTTCAAAGAGCTACTACAAACCAGGTTGGATTTAGTGTTCCAAAATCATCTATCTACATAGGAGAGAAAAAAGTGAAACCTAAATATAAAAACTGCTACTGTAGACGAACGCTCCAACCTAGAAGAACGAAATTTGGTGAGCCAAGTGGGATTTGTGTACTGATCATTACCACCAAGTGTCATCAAGATTGCCTGAAAAAATATTTGCTGGTATTTCGGAAACTCGTTATTTCTTAGAAGCTTGTCAACCCCACACAATGAAAGTGCTTTTCCACAGTCTGTTCCTAGGGGTACTTGAAGAGGAAACAAACCATAGAGACAAAACTGTGAACTCCATTATTATGTCAACTTTCAAAGAGCTACAACAAACCATGTTGGATTTAGAGTTAAATCCATCTATCTATATAGCAGAGAACAGAGTGAAACCTAAATATGAAAACTGCTTTTGTAGTCGAACACTTCAACCTAGAAGAACAAAATTTGGTGAGCCAAGTGGGATTTGTGTACCGATCATTACCACCACGTATCATCAACACTGGGAGACAAAATATTTGCTGGTATTTCGGAAACTCCATATTTCTTGGAAACTTGGCAACCCCTTTCAATGAAAGTGCTTTTCCACAGTCTCTGCTTAGTGCTACATGAAGCTGAAACAAATCATAGAGACAAAACTGAGAACTCCTTTACTTTGTCAAGATTCACAGAGCTACTACAAACCATGTTGGTTTTCGAGTTCCAAATTCATCTATCTTTATAGCAGAGAATATAGTGAAACCTAAATATAAAAACTGCTACTGTAGACTAACGCTTCAACCTAGAAGAACAAAATATGGTGAGCCAAGTGGGATTTGTGTACTGATCATTACCACCACGTATCATAAACATTGGGTGAAAAAAAATTTGCTGTTATTTCGGATAATCGTAATTTCTTGGAAGCTCGGCAACCCCTTTCAATGAAAGTGCTTTTCCACAGTCTCTGCGTAGGGCTACATGAAGCGGAAACAAATCATAGAGACAAAACTGAGAACTCCTTTACTTTGTCAAGTTTCAAAGATCTACTACAAACAATATTGGATTTAGAATTCCAAATTCATCTATCTATATAAGAGAGACAGTGTGAAACCTAAATATAAAAACTGCTACTGTAGACGAACGCTAAAACCTAGAAGAACAAAATTTGGTGAGCCAAGTGGGATTTGTGTACCGTTCATTACCACCACGTATCATCAACATTGGGAGACAAAATATTTGCTGGTATTTCGGAAACTCTTGATTTCTTGGAAGCTTGGCAACCCCTTTCAATGAAAGTGCTTTTCCACAGTCTCTGCTTAGTGCTACATGAAGCTGAAACAAATCACAGAGACAAAACTGAGAACTCCTTTACTTTGTCAAGTTTCAAAGAGCTACTACAAACCATATTGGATTTAGAATTCCAAATTCATCTATCTATATAAGAGAGACAGAGTGAAACCTAAATATAAATACTGCTACTGTAGACAAACGCTTAAAACTAGAAGAACAAAATTTGGTGAGCCAAGTGGGATTTGTGTACAGATCATTACCACCAAGTGTCATCAAGATTGCGTGAAAAAATATTTGCTGGTATTTCGGAACCTCGTTATTTCTTAGAAGCTTGGCAACCCCTCTAAATGAAAGTGCTTTTCCACCGTCTGTGCCTATTGCTACTTGAAGAGGAAACAAACCATAGAGACAAAACTGAGAACTCCTTTCTTTTGTCAAGTTTCAAAGAGCTACTACAAATCATGTTGGATTTAGAGTTCCAAATTCATCTATCTATATAGCAGAGAACAGAGTGAAACCTAAATATCAAAACTGCTACTGTAGTCGAACGCTTCAACCTAGAAAAACAAAATTTGGTGAGCCAAGTGGGATTTGTGTACCGATCATTACCACCACGTATCATCAACATTGGGAGACAAAATATTTGCTGGTATTTCGGAAACTCATGATTTCTTGGAAGCTTGGCAACCCCTTTCAATGAAAGTGCTTTTCCACAGTCTCTGCTTAGTGCTACATGAAGCTCAAACAAATAATAGAGACAAAACTGAGAACTCCTTTACTTTGTCAAGTTTCACAGAGCTACTACAAACCATGTTGGATTTAGAGTTCCAAATTCATCTATCTATATAGGAGAGAACAGAGTAAAACGTAAAAATAAAAACTGCTACTGTAGACGAATGTTTCAACCTAGAAGAACAAAGTTTGGTGAGCCAAGTGGGATTGTGTACTTGTCCTTACCTCCAAGTATCATAAAGATTGGGTGAAAAATATTTGCGGGTATTTCGGAAACACGTCATTTCTTAGAAGCTTGGCAACCCCTCTCAATGAAAGTGCTTTTCCACAGTCTGTGCCTAGGGCTACTTGAAGAGGAAACAAAACATAGAGACAAAACTGAGAACTACGTTATTTTGTCAAGTTTCAAAGAGCTACTACAAACCATGTTGGATTTAGAGTTCCAAATTCATCTATCTATATTGGAGAGAACAGATTGAAACCGAAATATAAAAATTGCGAACGCTTCAACCTAGAAGAACAAAATTTGGTGAGCCAAGTGGAATTTGTTTACTGATCATCACCAAAAAGTATCATCAAGATTGGGTGAAAAAATATTTGCTGGTATTTCGGAAACTCGTTATTTCTTAGAAGCTTGGCAACCCCTCTCAATGAAAGTGGTTTTCCACAGTCTGTGCCTAATGCTACTTGAAGAGGAAACAAACCATAGAGACAAAACTGAGAACTCCATTATATTGTCAAGTTTCAAAGAGCTACTACAAACCATGTTGGATTTAGAGTTCCAAATTCATCTATCTATATAGCAGAGAACAGAGTGAAACCTAAATATAAAAACTTCTACTGTAGACGAACGCTTCAACCTAGAAGAACAAAATTTGGTGAGCCAAGTGGGATTTCTGTGCAGATCATTACCACCAAGTATCATCAAGATTGGGTGAAAAAATATTTGCTGGTATTTCAGAAACCCGTAATTTCTTGGAAGATGGCAACCCCTCTCAATGAAAGTGATTTTCCACAGTCTCTGCTTAAGGCTACTTGAAGTGGAAACCAATCCTAGAGACAAAACTGAGAACTCCTTTATTTTGTCAAGTTTCAAAGAGCTACAACAAACCATGTTCGATTTAGAGTTCCAAATTCATCTATCAATATAGGAGAGAACAGAGTGAAACCTAAAAATAAAAACTGCTACTGAAAACGAACGCATCAACCTAGAAGAACACAATTTGGTGAGTCAAGTGGGATTTGTGTACTAATCATTACCACCAAGTATCATCAAGATTGGGTGAAAAAATATTTGCTGGTATTTCAGAAACTCGTAATTTCTTGGAAGCTTGGCAACCCCTCTCAATGAAACTGCTTTTCCACAGTCTGTGCCTAGGGCTACTTGAAGAGGAAACAAATAATAGAGACAAAACTGAGAACTCCTTTATTCTGTCAAGTTTCAAAGAACTACTACAAACCATGTTGGATTCAGAGTTCCAAATTCGTCTATCTATATAGGAGAGAACATAGTGAAACCTAAATATAAAAACTGCTACTGTAGACGAACACTTCAACCTAGAAGAACAAAATTTGGTGAGCCAAGTGGGATTTGTGGACTTGTCATTAACACCATGTATCATCAGGATGGGGTGAGAAAATATTTGCTGGTATTTCAGAAACTCGTTATTTCTTAGAAGCTTGGCATCTCCTCTCAATGAAAGTGCTTTTCCACAATCTGTGCCTAGGGCTAGTTGAATAGGAAACAAATCAAAGAGACAAAACTGAGAACTACTATATTTGTCTTATTTCAAAGAGCTACTACAAACCAGGTTGGATTTAGTGTTCCAAATTCATCTATCTATATTGGAGAGAACAGAGTGAAACCTAAATATAAAAACTGCTACTGTAAACGAACGCTTTAACCTAGAAGAACAAAATTTGGTGAGCCACTTGGGTTTGTGTACTGATCATTACCACCAAGTATCATCAAGGTTTGGTGAAAAAATATTTGCTGGTATTTCGGAAACGCGTAATTTCTTGGAAGCTTGGCAACCCCTCTCAATAAAAGTGCTTTTCCACAGTCTCTCCGTAGGGCTACTTGAAGCGGAAACAAATCATAGAGACAAAACTGAGAACTCCTTTACATTGTCAAGTTTCAAAGAGCTACTACAAACCATGTTGGATTTAGAGTTCCAAATTCATCTATCTATATAGGAGAGAACAGAGGGAAAACTAATTATAAAAACTTCTACCTTAGGCGAACGCTTCAACCTAGAAGAACAAAATTTGGTGAGGCAAGTGGGATTTGTGTACTTGTCATTACCACAACGTATCATCAACATTTGGTGAAAAAATATTTGCTGCTACTTCGGAAACTCGTTTTTTCTTGGAAGCTTGGCAACCCTTTGCAATGAAAGGGCTTTCCCGCAGTCTCTGCTTAGGGCTACATGAAGCGGAAACAAATCATAGAGACAAAACTGAGAACTCATTTATTTTGTCAAGTTTCAAAGAGCTACTGCAAACTATTTTGGATTTAGAGTTCCAAATTCATCTATCTATATAGGAGAGAACAGAGTGAAACCTAAATATAAAAACTGCTACAGTAGACGAACACTTCAACCTAGAAGAACAAAATTTGGTGAGCCAAGTGGGATTTGTGTACTCATCATTACCACGAAATATCATCAACATTGGGTGAAAAAATATTTGCTGGTATTTCGAATACTCATTATTTCTTAGAAGCTTGGCAACCCCTCTAAATGAAAGTGCTTTTCCACCGTCTCTGCCTAGGGCTACTTGAAGACGAAACAAACCATAGAGACAAAACTGAGAACTCCTTTATTTTGTCAAGTTTCAACGAGTTACTACAAACCATATTGTATTTAGAGTTCCAAATTAATCTGTCTATATTGAAGAGAACAGAGTGAAACCTAAATGTAAAAACTGCTACAGTAGTCGAACGCTTCAACCTAGAAGAACAAAATTTGGTGAGCCAAGTGGGATTTGTGTACTGATCATTACCACCAAGTATCATCAACATTGGGTGAAAAAAATATTTGCTGCTATTTCGGAAACTCGTTATTTCTTAGAAGCTTGGCAAACCCTCTCAATGAAAGTGCTTTTCCACAGTCTGTGCCTAGGACTACTTGAAGAGAAAACAAAACATTGAGACAAAACTGAGAACTACTTTATTTTGTCAAGTTTCACAGAGCTACTGCAAACCATGTTGGATTAGAGTTCCAAATTCATCTATCTATATAGCAGAGAACAGAGTGAAAGCTAAATATAAAAACTGCTACTGTAGACGAACGCTTCAACATAACAGAACAAAATTTGGTGAGCCAAGTGGGATTTGTGTACTTGTCCTTACCACCAAGTATCATCTAGATTCGGAGAAAAAATATTTGCTGGTATTTTGGAAACTCGTAATTTTTTGGAAGCCTGGCCACCTCTCTCAATGAAAGTGCTTTTCCACAGTCTCTGCATAGGGCTACTTGAAGCGGAAAAAAATCATAGAGACAAAACTGAGAACTCCTTTATTTTGTCAAGTTTCAAAGAGCTACTACAAACCATGTTGGATTTAGAATTCCAAATTCATCTATCTATATAGGAGAGAACAGAGTGAAACCTAAAATTAAAAACTGCTACTGTAGACGAATGCTTCAACCTAGAAGAACAAAATTTGGTGAGCCTTCTGGGATTTGTGTACTTGTCCTTACCATCAAGTATCATCAAGATTGGGTGAAAAAACATTTTCTGGTATTTCAGAAACTCGTTATTTCTTAGAAGATTGGCAACGCCTCTCAATGAAAATGCATTTCCACAGTCTGTGCCTAGGTCTACCTGAAGAGGAAACAAAACATAGAGACAAAACTGAGAACTACTTTATTTTGTCAAGTTTCTTAGAGCAACTGCAAAGCATGTTGGATTTAGAGTTCCAAATTCATCTATCTATATAGGAGAGAACAGAGGGAAACCTAAATATAAAAACTGCTACAGTAGACGAACGCTTCAACCTACAAGAACAAAATTTGGTGAGCCAAGTGGGATTTGTGTACTGATCATTACCCCCAAGTATCATCAACATTGGGTGAAAAAATATTTGCTGGTATTTCGGAAACTCGTTATTTCTTAGAATCTTGGCAGACCCTCTCAATGAAAGTGCTTTTCCACCATCTGTGCCTAGGGCTACTTGAAGAGGAATCAAACCATAGAGACAAAACTGAGAACTCCTTTATTTTGTCAAGTTTCAAAGAGCTACTACAAACCATATTGGATTTAGAGTTCCGAATTCATCTTTCTATATAGGAGAGAACAGAGTGAAACCTAATATAAATCTGCTACTGTAGACGAACGCTCAACCTAGAATAACAAAATTTGGTGAGCCAAGTGGGATTTGTGTACTGATCATTACCAAAAAGTATCATAAAGATTCGGGAAAAAATATTTGCTGGTATTTCGGAAACTCGTTATTTCTTAGAATCTTGGCAACCCTCTCAATGAAAGTGCTTTTCCACAGTCTGTGCCTAGGACTACATGAAGAGGAAACAAACCATAGAGACAAAACTGAGAACTACGTTATTTTCTCAAGTTTCAAAGAGCTACTGCAAACCATGTTGGATTTAGAGTTCAAAATTCCTCTATCTATATAGGAGAGAACAGAGGGAAACCTAAATATAAAAACTGCTACAGTAGACGAACGCTTCAACCTAGAAGAACAAAATTTGCTGAGCCAAGTTGGATTTGTGTACCGATCATTACCACCACGTATCATCAACTTGGGTAAAAAAATATTTGCTAGTATTTCTGAAACTCGTAATTTCTTGGAAGCTTGGCAACCCCTTTCAATGAAAGTGCTTTTCCACAGTCTCTGCTTAGGGCTACATGAAGCGGAAACACATCATAGAGACAAAACTGAGAACTCCTTTTCTTTGTCAAGTTTCAAAGAGCTACTACAAACCATATTGTATTTAGAGTTCCAAAATCATCTATCTACATAGGAGAGAACAGAGGGAAACCTAAATATAAACACTGCTACTGTAGACGAACGCTCCAACCTAGAAGAACGAAATTTGGTGAGCCAAGTGGGATTTGTGTACTGATCATTACCACCAAGTGTCATCAAGATTGCCTGAAAAAATATTTGCTGGTATTTCGGAAACTCGTTATTTCTTAGAAGCTTGGCATTCCCACACAATGAAAGTGCTTTTCCACAGTCTGTTCCTAGGGGTACTTGAAGAGGAAACAAACCATAGAGACAAAACTGTGAACTCCATTATTATGTCAACTTTCAAAGAGCTACAACAAACCATGTTGGATTTAGAGTTCCAAATTCATCTATTTATATAGCAGAGAACAGAGTGAAACATAAAAATAAAAACTGCTACTCTAAATGAACGCTTCAACCTAGAAGAACAAAACGTGGTGAGACAAGTGTGATTTGTGTACTGATTCAATACCACCAAGGATCATCAAGATTCGGAAAAAAAATATTTGCTGGAATTTCGGAAACTCGTTATTGCTTAGAAGCTTGGCAACCCCTCTCAATGAAAGTGCTTTTCCACAGTCTGTGCCTAGGTCAAGTTGAAGAGGAAACAAAACATAGAGACAAAACTGAGAACTACTTTATTTTGGCAAGTTTCAAAGAGCTACTGCAAACCATGTTGGATTTAGAGTTCCAAATTCATCTATCTATATAGGAGAGAACAGAGGAAAACCTAAATATAAAAACTGCTACACTAGACGAACGCTTCAACCTACAAGAACAAAATTTGGTGAGAGAAGTGGGATTTGTGTACTGATCATTACCACCAAGTATCATCAACATTGGGTGAAAAAATATTTGCTGGTATTTCAGAAACTTGTTATTTTTTAGAAGCTTGGCAAACCCTCTCAATGAAAGTGCTTTTCCACCGTCTGTGCCTAGGGCTACTTTAAGAGAAAACAAACCATAGAGACAAAACTGAGAACTCCTTTATTTTGTCAAGTTTCAAAGAGCTACTACAAACCATGTTGGATTTAGAGTTCCAAATTCATCTATCTATATAGCAGAGAATAGAGTGAAACCTAAATATAAAAACTGCTACTCTAAACGAACGCTTCAACCTAGAAGAACTATATTTGGTGAGCCAAGTGGGATTTGCGTACCGATCATTACCACCAAGTATCATCAAGATTGGGTGAAAAAATATTTGCTGGTATTTCGGAAACTCGTAATTTCGTGGAAGCTTGGTAACCCCTCTCAACGAAAGTGCTTTTCCACAGTCTCTGCTTAAGGCTACTTGAAGCGGAAACAAATCATAGAGACAAAACTGAGCACTCCTTTATTTTGTCAAGTTTCAAAGAGCTACTACAAACCATATTGGATTTAGAGTTCCAAATTCATCTATCTATGTAGGAGAGAACAGAGTGAAACCTAAATATAAAAACTGCTACTGTAGACGAATGCTTCAACCTAGAAGAAAAAAAATTGGTGAGCCAAGTGGGATTTGTGTACTGGTCATTACCAATAAGTATCATAAAGATTCGGTGAAAAAATATTTCTTGGTATTTCAGAAACTCGTTATTTCTTAGAAGCTTGGCAACCCCTCTCAATGAAAGTGCTTTTCCACAGTCTGTGCCTAGGACTACTTGAAGACAAAACAAACCATAGAGACAAAACTGAGAACTACGTTATTTTCTCAAGTTTCAAAGAGCTACTGCAAAACATGTTGGATTTAGAGTTCCAAATTCATCTATCTATATAGGAGAGAACAGAGGAAAACCTAAAAATAAAAACTGCAACAGTAGACGAACAATTCAACCTAGAAGAACAAAATTTGGTGAGCCAAGTGGGATTTGTGTACTGATCATTTCCACCAAGTATCATCAACATTGGGTGATAAAATATTTGCTGGTATTTCGGAAACTCGTTATTTCTTAGAAGCTTGGCAACCCCTCTCAATGAAAGTGCTTTACCACCGTCTGTGCCTAGGGCTACTTCAAGAGGAAACAAACCATAGAGACAAAACTGAGAACTCTTTTATTTTGTCAAGTTTCAAAGAGCTACTGCAAACCATGTTGGATTTAGAGTTCCACATTCATCTATCTATATAGCAGAGAATAGAGTGAAACCTAAATATAAAAACTGCTACAGCAAACGAACGCTTCAACCTAGAAGAACAAAATTTGGTGAGCCAAGTGGGATTTGTGTACCGATCATTACCACAACGAATCATCAAGATACGGTGAAAAAATATTTGCTGGTATTTTGGAAACTAATTATTTCTTAGAAGCTTGGCTATCCCTCTCAATGAAAGGGCTTTTCCACAGTTAGTGCCTAGGACTACTTGAAGAGGAAACAAAACATGGAGACAAAACTTAGAACTCCTTTACTTTGTCAAGTTTCAAAGAGCTACTACAAAGCATATTGGATTTTGAGTTCCAAAATCATCTATCTATATAGGAGAGAACAGAGTGAAACCTAAATATAAAAACTGCTACTGTAGACGAATGTTCCAACCAAGAAGAACAAAATTTGGTGAGCCAAGTGGGATTTGTGTACTGATCATTACCACCAAGTGTCATCAAGATTGCTTGAAAAAATATTTGCTGGTATTTCAGAAACTCCTTATTTCTTAGGAGCTTCCAACCCCACTCAAGAAAAGTGCTTTTCCACAGTCTGTTCCTAGGGGTACTTGAAGAGGAAACAAACCATAGAGACAAAACTGAGAACTCTTTTATTTTGTCAAGTTTCAAAGAGCTACTACAAACCATGTTGGATTTATAGTTCCAAATTCATCTATCTATATAGGAGAGAACAGAGGGAAATGTAAATATAAAAACTACTACAGTGGACGAACGCTTCAACCAAGAAGAACATAATTTGGTGATCCAAGTGGGATTTGTGTACTGATCATTACCACCAAGCATCATCAACATTGGGTGAAAAAATATTTGCTGGTATTTCGGAAACTCGTTATTTCTTAGAAGCTTGGCAAACAGTCTCAATGAAAGTGCTTTTCCACCGTCTGTGCCTAGGTCTACTTGAAGAGGAAACAAACCATAGAGACAAACCTGAGAACTCCTTTATGTTGTCAAGTTTCAAAGAGATACTACAAACCATGTTGGATTTAGAGTTCCAAATTCATCTATCTATATAGCAGAAAATAGAGTGAAACCTGAATATTAAAACTGCTACCGTAGACGAACGCTTTCACCTAGAAGAACAAAATTTGGTGAGCCAAGTGGGATTTGTGTACTGATCATTACCACCAAGTATCATCAAGATGGGGTGAAAAAATATTTGCTGGTATTTCGGAAACTCATAATTTCTTGGAAGCTTGGCAACCCCTCTCAATGAAAGTGCTTTTCCACAGTCTCTGCTTAGGGTTACTTGAATCGGAAACAAAATCATAGAGACAAAACTGAGAACTCCTTTATTTTGTCAAGTTTCAAAGAGCTACTGCAAACGATATTGGATTTAGAGTTCCAAATTCATCTGTCTTTATAGGGGAGAACAGAGTGAAACCTAAAAATAAAAACTGCTACTGTAAACGAACACTTCAACTTAGAAGAACAAAATTTGGTGAGCCAAGTGGGATGTGGACTTGTCATTACCACCACGTATCATCAAGATTGGGCGAAAAAATATTTGCTGGTATTTCCGAAACTTGTAATTTCTTGGAAGCTTGGCAATCCCTCTCAATGAAAGTGCTTTTCCACAGTCTAGCTTAGGGCTACTTGAAGGGGATACAAACCATAGAGACAAAACTGAGAACTCCTTTATTTTGTCAAGTTTCAAAGAGCTACCGCAAACCATGTTGGATTTAGAGTTCCACATTCATCTTCTATATAGGAGAGAACAGAGGGGAAACCTAAATATAAAAACTGCTACACTAGACGAACGCTTCAACCTACAAGAACAAAATTTGGTGAGCCAAGTGGGATTTGTGTACTGATCATTACCACCAAGTATCATCAACATTGGGTGAAAAAATATTTGCTGGTATTTCAGAAACTTGTTATTTTTTAGAAGCTTGGCACACCCTCTCAATGAAAGTGCTTTTCCACCGTCTGTGCCTAGGGCTACTTGAAGAGGAAACAAACCATAGAGACAAAACTGAGAACTCCTTTCTTTTTTCAAGTTTCAAAGAGCTACTAAAACCATGTTGGATTTAGAGTTCCAAATTCATCTATCTATATAGCAGAGAATAGAGTGAAACCTAAATATAAAAACTGCTACTCTAAACGAACGCTTCAACCTAGAAGAACTATATTTGGTGAGCCAAGTGGGATTTGTGTACCGATCATTACCACCAAGTATCATCAAGATTGGGTGAAAAAATATTTGCTGGTATTTCGGAAACTCGTAATTTCGTGGAAGCTTGGTAACCCCTCTCAATGAAAGTGCTTTTCCAGAGTCTCTGCTTAGGGCTACTTGAAGCGGAAACAAATCATAGAGACAAAACTGAGCACTCCTTTATTTTGTCAAATTTCAAAGAGCTACTACAAACCATATTGGATTTAGAGTTCCAAATTCATCTGTCTATGTAGGAGAGAACAGAGTGAAACCTAAATATAAAAACTGCTACTGTAGACGAACGCTTCAACCTAGAAGAACAAAATTTGGTGAGCCAAGTGGGATTTGTGTACTGATCATTACCAATAAGTATCATAAAGATTCGGTGAAAAAATACTTGCTGGTATTTCGGAAACTCGTTATTTCTTAGAAGCTTGGAAACCCCTCTCAATGACAGTGCTTTTCCACAGTCTGTGCCTAGGACTACTTGAAGAGGAAACAAAACATAGAGACAAAACTGAGAACTACGTTATTTTCTGAAGTTTAAAAGAGCTACTGCAAACCATGTTGGATTTAGAGTTCAAAATTCCTCTATTTATATAGGAGATAACAGAGGGAAACCTAAATATAAAAACTGCTACAGTAGACGAACGCTTCAACCTAGAAGAACAAAATTTGCTGAGCCAAGTTGGATTTGTGTACCGATCATTACCACCACGTATCATCAACTTGGGTGAAAAAATATTTGCTAGTATTTCGGAAACTCGTAATTTCTTGGAAGCTTGGCAACCCCTTTCAATGAAAGTGCTTTTCCACAGTCTCTGCTTAGGGCTACATGAAGCGGAAACACATCATAGAGACAAAACTGAGAACTCCTTTATTTGTCAAGTTTCAAAGAGCTACTACAAACCATATTGGATTTAGAGTTCCAAAATCATCTCTCTACATAGGAGAGAAAAGAGTGAAACCTAAATATAAAAACTGCTACTGTAGACGAACGGTCCAACCTAGAAGAACGAAATTTGGTGAGCCAAGTGGGATTTGTGTACTGATCATTACCACCAAGTGTCATCAAGATTGCCTGAAAAAATATTTGCTGGTATTTCGGAAACTCGTTATTTCTTAGAAGTTTGTCAACCCCACACAATGAAAGTGCTTTTCCACAGTCTGTTCCTAGGGGTACTTGAAGAGGAAACAAACCATAGAGACAAATCTGGGAACTCCTTTATTTTGTCAAGTTTCAAAGAGCTACTATAAAACATGTTAGATTTAGAGTTCCAAATTCATCTATCTATATAGCAGAGAACAGAGTGAAACTAAAAATAAAACTGCTACTGTAAACGAACGCTTCAACCTAGAAGAACAAAACGTGGTGAGCCAAGTGGGATTTGTGTACTGATCAATACCACCAAGGATCATCAAGATTCGATGAAAAAATATTTGCTGGAATTTCGGAAACTCGTTATTGCTTAGAAGCTTGGCAACCCCTCTCAATGAAAGTGCTTTTCCCACCGTCTGTGCCTAGGTCAAGTTGAAGAGGGAAACAAAACATAGAGACAAAACTGAGAACTACTGTATTTTGTCAAGTTTCAAAGAGCTACTGCAAACCATGTTGGATTTAGAGTTCCACATTCATCTTCTATATAGGAGAGAACAGATGGAAACCTAAATATAAAAACTGCTACACTAGACGAACGCTTCAACCTACAAGAACAAAATTTGGTGAGCCAAGTGGGATTTGTGTACTGATCATTACCACCAAGTATCATCAACATTGGGTGAAAAAATATTTGCTGGTATTTCAGAAACTTGTTATTTTTAGAAGCTTGGCACACCCTCTCAAAAGTGCTTTTCCACCGTGTGCCTAGGGCTACTTGAAGAGGAAACAAACCATAGAGACAAACTGAGAACTCCTCTCTTTTTTCAAGTTTCAAAGAGCTACTAAAACCATGTTAGATTTAGAGTTCCAAATTCATCTATCTATATAGGAGAGACAGAGGAAAACCTAAAAATAAAAACTGCTACAGTAGACGAACAATTCAACCTAGAAGAACAAAATTTGGTGAGCCAAGTGGGATTTGTGTACTGATCATTTCCACCAAGTATCATCAACATTGGGTGATAAAATATTTGCTGTATTTCGGAACTCGTTATTTCTTAGAAGCTTGCAACCCCTCTCAATGAAAGTGCTTTACCACCGTCTGTGCCTAGGGCTACTTGAAGAGGAAACAAACCATAGAGACAAAACTGAGAACTCCTTTATTTTGTCAAGTTTCAAAGAGCTACTACAAACCATGTTGGATTTAGAGTTCCAAATTCATCTATCTATATTGCAGAGAATAGAGTGAACCTAAATATAAAAACTGCTACAGCAAACGAACGCTTCAACCTAGAGGAGCAAAATTTGGTGAGCCAAGTGGGATTTGTGTACCGATCATTACCAC
Source organism: Callospermophilus lateralis (assembly GCF_048772815.1). Lineage (NCBI taxonomy): Eukaryota > Metazoa > Chordata > Mammalia > Rodentia > Sciuridae > Callospermophilus > Callospermophilus lateralis. The sequence goes on from NW_027510610.1 coordinate 22,854, forward strand.
CACGTATCATCAAGATACAGTGAAAAAATATTTGCTGGTATTTCAGAAATTCATTATTTCTTAGAAGCTTGGCTATCCTCTCAATGAAAGGCTTTTCCACAGTTAGTGCCTAGGACTACTTGAAGAGAAACAAAACATGGAGACAAAACTTAGAACTCCTTTACTTTGTCAAGTTTCAAAGAGCTACTACAAAGCATATTGGATTTTGAGTTCCAAAATCATCAATCTATACAGGAGAGAACAGAGGGAAAGTAAATATAAAAACTGCTATAGTAGACGAACGCTTCAACAAGAAGAACAAAATTTGGTGATCCAAGTGGGATTTGTGTACTGATCATTACCACCAAGTATCATCAACATTGGGTGAAAAAATATTTGCTGGTATTTCGGAAACTCGTTATTTCTTAGAAGCTTGGCAAACCCTCTCAATGAAAGTGCTTTTCCCCGTCAGTGCCTAGGGCTACTTGAAGAGGAAACAACCATAGAGACAAACCTGAGAACTCTTTTATGTTGTCAACTTTCAAAGAGATAGTACAAACCATGTTTTATTTAGAGTTCCAAATTCATCTATCTATATAGCAGAGAATAGAGTGAAACCTAAATATTAAACTACTACCGTAGACGAACGCTTTCACCTAGAAGAACAAAATTTGGTGAGCCAAGTGGGATTTGTGTACTGATAATTAACCACCAAGTATCATCAAGATTGGGGTGAAAAAATATTTGCTGGTATTTCGGAAACTCATAATTTCTTGGAAGCTTGGCAACCCCTCTCAATGAAAGTGCTTTTCCACAGTCTCTGCTTTGGGTTACTTGAAGCGGAAACAAAATCATAGAGACAAACTGAGAACTCCTTTATTTTGTCAGGTTTCAAAGAGCTACTACAAACGATATTGGATTTAGAGTTCCAAATTCATCTGTGTTTATAGGGGAGAACAGAATGAAACCTAAATAGAAAAACTGCTACTGTAAAAAAACGCTTCAACCTAGAAGAACAAAATTTGGTGAGCCAAGTAGGATTTGTGTACTGATCATTACCACCAAAGTATCATCACGATTGGGTGAAAAAATATTTGCTAGTATTTTGGAAACTCGTTATTTCTTAGAAGCTTGGCAAACCCTCTCAATGAAAGTGCTTTTCCACAGTCTGTGCCTAGACTACTTGAAGAGGAAACAAAACATAGAGACAAAACTGAGAACTACTATATTTTGTCAAGTTTCAAAGAGCTACTGCAAACCATGTTGGATTTAGAGTTCCAAATTCATCTATCTATATAGGAGAGAACAGAGCGAAACCTAAATATAAAACTGCTAAGGTAGACGAACGCTTCAACCTAGAAGAACAAAATTTGGTGAGCCAAGTGGGATTTTTGTACTGATCATTACCACCAAGTATCATCAAGATTGGTTTAAAAAATATTTGCTGGTATTTCGGATACTCATAATTTCCTGGATGTTTGGCAACCCTTTCAATGAAAGTGCTTTTCCACAGTCTCTGCTTAGGGCTACATGAAGCGGAAACAAATCATAGAGACAAAACTGAGAATTACTTCACTTTGTCAAGTTTCAAAGAGCTACTACATACCATATTGGATTTAGAGTTCCAAATTCATCTGTCTATATAGGAGAGAACAGAGGGAAACCTAAATATAAAAACTGCTACTGTAGACGAACACTTCAACCTAGAAGAACAAATTTGGTGAGCCAAGTGGGATTTGTGTACTGATCATTACCACCAAGTATCATCAAGATTCGGTGAAAAATATTTGCTGGTATTTCGGAAACTCGTTATTTCTTAGAATCATGCAACCCCTCTCAATGAAAGTGCTTTTCCACAGTCTGTTGCTAGGACTACTTGAAGAGGAAACAAACAATAGAGACAAACTGAGAACTACGTTATTTTCTCAAGTTTCAAAGAGCTACTGCAAACATGTTGGATTTAGAGTTCCAAAATTCATGTATCTATATAGCAGAGAACAGAGTGAAACCTAAAAATAATAACTGCTACTATAAACGAACGCTTCAACCTAGAAGAACAAAACGTGGTGAGCCAAGTGGGATTTGTGTACTGATCAATACCACCAAGGATCATCAAGATTCGATGAAAAAATATTTGCTGGAATTTCGGAAACTCGTTATTGCTTAGAAGCTTGTCAACCCCTCTCAATGAATGTGCTTTTCCACCGTCTGTGCCTAGGGCTACTTGAAGAGGAAACAAACCATATAGACAAAACTGAGAACTCCTTTCTTTTTTCAAGTTTCAAAGAGCTACTAAAACCATGTTGGATTTAGAGTTTCCAAATTCATCTATCTATATAGCAGAGAATAGAGTGAAACCTAAATATAAAAACTGCTACTCTAAACGAACGCTTCAAACTAGAAGAACTATATTTGGTGAGCCAAGTGGGATTTGTGTACCGATCATTACCACCAAGTATCATCAAGATTGGTAAAAAAATATTTGCTGGTATTTCGGAAACTCGTAATTTCTTGGAAGCTTGGTAACCCCTCTCAATGAAAGTGCTTTTCCTCAGTCTCTGCTTAGGATACTTGAAGCGAAAACAAATCATAGAGACAAAACTGATCACTCCTTTATTTTGTCAAGTTCAAAGAGCTACTACAAACCATATTGGATTTAGAGTTCCAAATTCATCTGTCTATGTAGGAGAGAACAGAGTGAAACCCAAATATAAAAACTGCTACTGTAGACGAACGCTTCAACCTAGAAGACAAAATTTGGTGAGCCAAGTGGGATTTGCTGATCATTACCAATAAGTATCATAAAGATTCGGTGAAAAAATATTTGCTGGTATTTCGGAAACTCGTTATTTCTTAGAAGCTTGGCAACCCTCTCAATGACAGTGCTTTTCCACAGTCTGTGCCTAGGACTACTTGAAGAGGAAACAAACCATAGAGACAAAACTGAGAACTACGTTATTTTCTCAAGTTTCAAAGAGCTACTGCAAAACATGTTGGATTTAGAGTTCCAAATTCATCTATCTATATAGCAGAGAATAGAGTGAAACCTAAATATAAAAACTGCTACACAAACGAACGCTTCAACCTAGAAGAGCAAAATTTGGTGAGCCAAGTGGGATTTGTGTACCGATCATTACCACCACGTATCATCAAGATATGGTGAAAAAATATTTGCTGGAATTTCGGAAACTCATTATTTCTTAGAAGTTTGGCTATCCTCTCAATGAAAGGGCTTTTCCACAGTTAGTGCCTAGGACTACTGAAGAGGAAAAAAAACATGGAGACAAAACTTAGAACTCCTTTACTTTGTCAGGTTTCAAAGAGCTACTACAAAGCATATTGGATTTTGAGTTCCAAAATCATCTATCTATATAGGAGAGAACAGAGTGTAACCTAAATATAAAAACTGCTACTGTAGACGAATGTTCCAACCAAGAAGAACAAATTTGGTGAGCCAGGTGGAATTTGTGTACTGATCATTACCACCAAGTGTCATCAAGATTGCGTGAAAAAATATTTGCTGGTATTTCGGAAACTCGTAATTTCTTGGAAGCTTGGCAACCCCTCTCAATGAAAGTGCTTTTTTACAGTCTCTGCGTAGGGCTACTTGAAGCAGAATCAAATCATAGAAACAAAACTGAGAACTCCTTTATTTTGTCAAGTTTCAAAGAGCTACTATAACCATATTGGATTTAGAGTTCCAAATTCATCTATCTATATAGGAGAGAACAGAGTGAAACCCAAATATAAAACTGCTACTGGAGACGAACGCTTCAACCTAGAAGAACAAAATTTGGTGAGCCAAGTGGGATTTGTTTACCGATCATCACCACCAAGTATCATCAAGATTGGGTAAAAAAATATTTGCTGGTATTTCGGAACTCGTAATTTCTTGGAAGCTTGGCAACCCCTCTCAATGAAAGTGCTTTTTTACAGTCTCGCTTAGGGCTACTGGAAGCGGAAACAAATCATAGAGACAAAACTGAGAACTCCTTTTTTTTTGTCAAATTTCAAGAGCTACTATAAACCATATTGGATTTAGACTTCCAAATTCATCTATCTATATAGGAGAGAACAGAGTGAAACCTAAATATAAAAACTGCTATTGTAGACGAACGCTTCAACCTAGAAGAACATAATTTGGTGAGGCAAGTGGGATTTGTGTACCGATCTTCACACAAGTATCAACAAGATTGGGTGAAAAAATATTTGCTGGTAATTCGGAAACTCGTTATTTCTTAGAAGCTTGGCAACCCCTCTCAATGAAAGTGCTTTTCTACAGTCTCTGCTAAGGGCTACTTGAACTGAAACAAATCATAGAGACAAACTGTGAACTCCTTTAGATTGTCAAGTTTCAAAGAGCTATTACAAAGCATGTTGGATTTAGAGTTCCAAATTCATCTATCTATATCAGAGAGAACAGAGTAAAACCTAAAAATAAAAATTGCTACTGTAGACGAATGCATCAACATAGAAGAACAAAATTTGGTTAGCCAAGTGGGATTTATGTAATTGTCTTTACACAAGTATCTCAAGAGTGCGTGAAAAAATATTTCCTTGTATTTCATAAAATCTTTATTTCTTAGAAGCTTGGCAACCCGTCTCATTGAAATTGCTATTCAACAGTCTGTGCAGGGCTACTTGAGAGGAAACAAACCATAGAGACTAAACTGGGAACTCCTTTACTTGTCAAGTTTCAAAGAGCCACTACAAACCATGTTGGATTTAGAGTTCCAATTCATCTATCTATATCCGAGAGAACAGAGTGAAACCTACACATAAAAACTGCTACTGTCGACGAACGCTTCAAACCTAGAAGAACAAAATTTGGTGAGCCAAGTGGGATTTGTGTACCGATCTTCACCACCAAGTATCATCAAGATTGGGTGAAAATATATTTGCTGGTAATTCGGAAACTCGTTATTTCTTAGGAGCTGGCAACCCCTCTCAATGAAAGTGCTTTTCCACAGTCTCTGCTTAGGGCTAGCTTGAAGGCGGAAACAATGATAGAGACAAAATTGAGAAATCCTTTAGATTGTCAAGTTTCATAGAGCTACTACAAACCATTTTGGATTTAGAGTTCAAAATTCATCTATCTATGTAGGAGAGAACAGAGGGAAACCTAAATATAAAAACTGCTACTGCAGACGAACGCTTCAACCTAGAAGAACAAATTGGTGAGCCAAGTGGGATTTGTGTACTGATCATTACCAATAAGTATCATAAAGATTCGTGAAAAAATATTTGCTGGTATTTCGGAAACTCGTTATTTCTTAGAAGCTTGGCAACCCCTCTCAATGAAAGTGCTTTTCCACAGTCTGTGCCTAGGACTACTTGAAGAGGAAACAAACCATTGAGACAAAACTGAGAACTACGTTATTTTCTCAAGTTTCAAAGAGCTACTGCAAAATATGTTGGATTTAGAGTTCCAAATTCATCTATCTATATAGGAGAGAACAGAGGAAAACTAAATATAAAAACTGCTACAGTAGACGAACACTTCAACCTAGAAGAACAAAATTTGGTGAGCCAAGTGGGATTTGTGTACTGATCATTTCCACCAAGTATCATCAACAGTTGGGTGATAAAATATTTGCTGGTATTTCGGAAACTCGTTATTTCTTAGAGCTTGGCAACCCCTCTCAATGAAAGTGCTTTACCACCGTCTGTGCCTAGGGCTACTTGAAGAGGAAACAAACCATAGAGACAAAACTGAGAACTCTTTATTTTGTCAAGTTTCAAAGAGCTACTACAACCATGTTGGATTTAGAGTTCCAAATTCATCTATCTATATAGCAGAGAATAGAGTGAAACCTAAATATAAAAACTGCTACAGCAAACGAACGCTTCACCTAGAAGAACAAAATTTAGTGAGCCAAGTGGGATTTGTGTACCGATCATTACCACCACGTATCATCAAGATTCGGTGAAAAAATATTTGCTGTATTTATGAAACTCGTTATTTCTTAGAAGCTTGGCAAACCCTCTCAATGAAAGTGCTTTTCCACCGTCTGTGCCTAGGGCTACTTGAAGAGGAAAAAAACCATAGAGACAAACCTTGAGAACTCCTTTATTTTGTCAAGTTTCAAAGAGCTACTACAAACCATGTTGGATTTAGAGTTCCAAATTCATATATCTATATAGGAGAGAATAGAGTGAAACCTAAAATATTAAAACTGCTACCGTAGACGAACGCTTTCACCTAGAACAACAAAATTTGGTGAGCCAAGTGGGATCTGTGTACTGATCATTACCACCAAGTATCATCAAGATGGGGTGAAAAAATATTTGCTGGTATTTCGGAAACTCATAATTTTGGAAGCTTGGCAACCCCTCTCAATGAAAGTGCTTTTCCACAGTCTCTGCTTAGGGTTACTTGAAGCGGAAACAATTCATAGAGACAAAACTGAGATCTCCTTCACTTTGTCAAGTTTCAAAGAGCTACTACAAACCATATTGATTTAGAGTTCCAAATTCATCTGTCTATATAGGAGAGAACAGAGGGAAACCTAAATATAAAAACTGCTATTGTAGACGAACGCTTCAACCTAGAAGAACATAATTTGGTGAGGCAAGTGGGATTTGTGTACCGATCTTCACCACCAAGTATCAACAAGATTGGGTGAAAAAATATTTGCTGGTAATTCGGAAACTCGTTATTTCTTAGAAGCTTGGCACCCTCTCAATGAAAGTGCTTTTCTACAGTCTCTGCTAAGGGCTACTTGAACTGGAAACAAATCATAGAGACAACTGTGAACTCCTTTAGATTGTCAAGTTTCAAAGAGCTATTACAAAGCATGTTGGATTTAGAGTTCCAAATTCATCTATCTATATCGGAGAGAACAGAGTAAAACCTAAAAATAAAAATTGCTACTGTAGACGAATGCATCAACCTAGAAGAACAAAATTTGGTGAACCAAGTGGATTTATGTAATTGTCTTTACACCAAGTATCATCAAGAGTGCGTGAAAAAATATTTCCTTGTATTTCATAAAATCTTTATTTCTTAGAAGCTTGGCAACCCGTCTCATTGAAATTGCTATTCAACAGTCTGTGCAGGGCTACTTGAAGAGGAAACAAACCATAGAGACTAAACTGGGAACTCCTTTACTTTGTCAATTTCAAAGAGCCACTACAAACATGTTGAATTTAGAGTTCCAAATTCATCTATCTCTATAGCAGAGAACTGCTACAGTAGACGACGCTTCAACCTAGAAGAACAAAATTTGGTGAGCCAAGTGGGATTTGTGTACTGATATCATTACCACCAAGTATCATCAAGATTCGGTGAAAAAATATTTGTGGGTATTTCGGAAACTTGTTATTTATAGAAGATTGGCAACCGCTCTCAAAGAAAGTGCTTTTTTACAGTCTGTGCCTAGGTCTACTTGAAGAAGAAATAAAACATAGAGACAAAACTGAGAACTACTTTATTTTGCCAAGTTTCAAAGAGCTACTGCAAACCATGTTGGATTTAGAGTTCCAAAGTCATCTGTCTATATGGGAGAGAACAGAGGGAAACCTACATATAAAAACTGCTACTGTAAACCGAACGCTTCAACCTAGAAGAACAAAATATGGTGAGCCAAGTGGGATTTGTGGACTGATCATTACCAATAAGTATCATAAAGATTCGGTGAAAAATATTTGCTGGTATTCGGAAACTCGTTATTTCTTAGAAGCTTGGCAACAACTCTCAATAAAATTGCTTTTCCACAGTCTCTGCTTAAGGCTACTTGAAGCGGAAACAAATGATAGAGACAAAACTGAGAACTCCTTTATTTGTCAAGTTTCAAAGAGCTACTACAAACCATGTTGGATTTAGAGTTCCAAATTCATCTATCTATATAGGAGAGAACAGAGTGAAACCAAAAATAAAAACTGGCTATGAAGACGAATGCTTCAACCTAGAAGAACAAAATTTGGTGAGGCCAAGTGGGATTTGTGTACTTCTTCTTACCACCAAGTATCATCAAGATTGGGTGAAAAAATATTTGCTGGTATTTCGGAAACTCGTTATTTCTTAGAAGCTTGGCAACCCTCTCAATGAAAGTCCTTTTCCACAGTCTATGCCAGGGCTACTAGAAGAGGAAAGAAAACATAGAGACAAAACTGGAAACTACTTTATTTTGTCAAGTTTCAAAGAGCTACTACAAACCATGTTGGATTTAGAGTTTAAAATTCATCTATCTATATAGGAGCGAACAGAGTGAAACCTAAAAATAAACACTGCTACTGAAAACAAACGCTTCAAAATAGAAGAACAAAATTTGGTGAGTCAAGTGGGATTTGTGTACCGATCGTAAACACCAAGTATCATCAAGATTGGGTGAAAAAATATTTGCTGGTATTTCGGAAACTCGTAATTTGTTGGAACCTTGGCACCCCCTCTCAAGGAAAGTGCTTTTCCACAGTCACTGCTTAGGGCTACTTGAAGCGGAAACAATCATAGAGACAAAACTGAGAACTCCTTTATTTTGTCAAGTTTCAAAGAGCTACTACAAACCAGGTTGGATTTGGAGTTCCAAATTCATCTATCTATATAGGAGAGAACAGAGGTGAAACCTAAAATATAAAAATTGCTACTGTAGAAGAATGCTTCAACCTAGAAGTACAAAATTTGGTGAGCCAAGTGGGATTTGTGTACTGATAATCACCACCAAGTATCATCAACATTGGGTGAAAAAATATTTGCGGGTATTTCGGAATCTCGTAATTTCTTGGAAGCTTGGCAACCCATTCAATGAAAGGCCTTTCCCACAGTCTCTGCTTAGGTCTACATGAAACGGAAACAAATCATAGAGACAAAACAGAGAACTCTTTACTTTCTCAAGTTTCAAAGAGCTACTACAAACCATATTGGATTTAGAGTTCCAAATTCATCTATCTATATAGGAGAGAACAGAGTGAATCCTAAATATAAAAACTGCTACTGTAGACGAACGCTTCAACCTAGAAGGACAAAATTTGGTGAGCCAAGTGGGATTTGTGTACTGATCATTTCCACTAAGTGTCATCAAGATTCGGTGAAAAAATATTTGCTGGTATTTCAGAAACTCGTTATTTCTTAGAAGCTAGGCAACCCCTCTCAATGAAAGTGCTTTTCCACAGTCTGTGCCTACGTCTACTTGAAGAGGAAACAAAACATAGAGACAAAACTGAGAACTACTTTATTTTGTCACGTTTCAAAGAGCTACTGCAAACCATGTTGGATTTAGAGTTCCAAATTCATCTATCTATATAGGAGAGAACAGAGAGAAACCTAACAATAAAAACTGCTTCAGTAGACGAACGCTTCAACCTAGAATAACAAAATTTGGTGAGCAAGTGGGATTTGTATACCGATCTTCACCACCAAGTATCATCAAGATGGGGTGAAAAAATATTTGCTGGTAGTTCGGAAACTCGTTATTTCTTAGAAACATGGCCAACAAGTCTCAATGAAAGTGCTTTTCCACAGTC
>NW_027510611.1:0-32292 GCF_048772815.1 Callospermophilus lateralis
ATCTTGATGATACGTGGTGGTAATGACAAGTACACAAATCCCAATTGGCTCTAAAATTTTTGTTCTTCTAGGTTGAAGCGTTCCTTTACAGTAGCAGTTCTTATTTTCAGGTTTCACTCTGTTCTCTCCTATATAGAGAGATGAATTTGGAACACTAAATCCAACATGGTTTGTAGTAGCTCTTTGAAACTTGACAAAATAAAGGAGTTCTCAGTTTTGTCTCTATGGTTTGTTTCCTCTTCAGGTAGCCCTAGGCACAGACTGTGGAAAAGCACTTTCATTGAGAGAAGTTGCCGAGCTTCTGAGAAATAACGAGTTTCCGAAATACCAGCAAATATTTTTTCACCCAATCTTGATGATACTTGGTGCTAATGATCAGTACACAAATCCCACTTGGCTCACCTAATTTTGTTCTTCTAGGTTGAAGCGTTCCTCTACAGTAGCACTTTTTATATTTAGGTTCCACTCTGTTCTCTTCTATAAAGATAGATGAATTAGGAACTCTAAATCCAACATGGTTTGTGGTAGCTCTATGAAACTTGACAAAAAAAGGAGTTCTCAGTTTTGTCTCTATGGTTTGTTTCCTCTTCAAGTAGCCCTAGGCAAAGACTTTGGAAAAGCACTTTCATTGAGAGGGGTTGGCAAGCTTCTAAGAAATAACGAGTTTCCGAAATACCAGAAAATATTATTTGACCCAATCTTGATGATACGTGGTGGTAATGATCAGTACACAAATTTCACTTGGCTCACCAAATTTTGTTCTTCTTGGTTGAAGCGTTCGTCTACAGTAGCAGTTTTTATATTTAGGTTTCCCTCTGTTCTCTCCTATATAGATAGATGAATTAGGAACTCTAAATCCAACATGGTTTGTAGTAGCTCTTTGAAACTTGACAAAAAAAGGAGTTCTCAGTTTTGTCTCTATGGTTTGTTTAATCTTCAAGTAGCCCTAAGCAGAGACTGGGGAAAAGCACTTTCATTGAAAGGGGTTGCCAAGCTTCCAAGAAATTAGGAGTTTCCGAAATACCAGCAAATATTTTTTCACCCAATCTTGATGATACGTGGTGGTAATGACAAGTACTCAAATCCCACTTGGCTCAACAAATTTTGTTCTTCTAGGTTGAAAAAATCCTTTACAGGAGCGGTTTTTATTTTTTAGGTATCACTCTGTTCTCTCCTATATAGTTAGATGAATTTGGAACCCTAAATCCAACATGGTTTGCAGTAGCTCTTTGAAACTTGACTAAATAAAGCACTTCTCAGTTTTGTCTCAATGTTTTGTTTCCCCTTCAAGTAGCCCTAGGCACAGACTGTGGAAAGGCACTTTCATTGAGAGGGTTGAAAGCTTCTAAGAAATAAAGAGTTTCCGAAATACCAGCAAATATTTTTTCACCCAATCTTGATGATACATGGTGATAATGACAATTACACAAATCCCACTTGGCTCACCAAATTTTGTTCTTCTAGGTTGAAGCGTTCGTCTACAGTAGCAGTTTTTATATTTAGGTTTCCATCTGTTCTCTCCTATATAGATAGATGAATTAGGAACTCTAAATCCAACATGGTTTGTAGTAGCTCTTTGAAACTTGACAAAAAAAGGAGTTGTCTCTTTTGTCTCTATGGTTTGTTTCCTCTTCAAGTAGCCCTAAGCACAGACTGGGGAAAAGCACTTTCATTGAAAGGGGTTGCCAAGCTTCCAAGAAATTAGGAGTTTCCGAAATACCAGCAAATATTTTTTCACCCAATTTTGATGATACGTGGTGGTAATGACAAGTACACATATCCCACTTGGCTCAACAAATTTTGTTCTTCTAGGTTGAAACGTTCCTTTACAGGAGCGGTTTTTATTTTTAGGTATCACTCTGTTCTCTCCTATATAGTTAGATGAATTTGGAACTCTAAAATCAACATGGTTTGCAGTAGCTCTTTGAAACTTGACTAAATAAAGCAGTTCTCAGTTGTGTCAACGGTTTGTTTCCTCTTAAAGTAGCCCTAAGCACAGACTGTAGAAAAGCACTTTCATTGAAAGGGGTTGCCAAGCTTCCAAAAAATAACGATTTTCCGAATTCCAGCAAATATTTTTTCACCCAATCTAGGTGATACTTGGTGGTAATGATCACTAAACAAATCCCACTTGGCTTGCCAAATTTTGTACTTCTAGGTTAAAGCGTTCGTCTACAATAGCAGTTTTTATATTTAGGTTTCCCTCTGTTCTCTCCTATATAGATAGATGAATTTGGAACTCTAAATCCAACAGGGTTTGCAGTAGCTCTTTGAAACTTGACAAAATAAAGCAGTTCTCAGTTTTGTCTCTATGGTGTGTTTCCTCTTCAAGTAGCCCTAAGCAGAGACTGCGGAAAAGCACATTCATTGAAAGGGGTTGCCAAGCTTTAAAGAATTAATGAGTTTCCGAAATACCAGCAAATATTTTTTCACCAAATATTGATTATACTTGGTGGTAATGATCAGTACACAAATCCCACTTGGCTCACCAAATTTTGTTCTTCTAGGTTGAAGCGTTCGATACAATAGCAGTTTTTATATTTAGGTTTCACTCTGTTTTCTCCTATATAGATAGATGAATTTGGAACTCTAAATCCAACAGGGTTTGCAGTAGCTCTTTGAAACTTGACAAAATAAAGCAGTTCTCAGTTTCGTCTATATGGTTTGTTTCCTCTTCAAGTAGCCCTAGGCACAGACTGTGGAAAAGCACTTTCATTGAGAGGGGTTGCCAAGCTTCTAAGAAATAACGAGTTTCCGAAATACCAGCAAATATTTTTTCACCCAATCGTGATGATACTTGGTGGTAATTATCAGTACACAAATCCCACTTGGCTCATCAAATTTTGTTCTTCTAGTTTGAAGCGTTCGTCTACAGTAGCAGTTTTTATATTTAGGTTTCCCACTGTTCACTCCTATATAGATAGATGAATTTGGAACACTAAATCCAAAATGGTTTGTAGTAGCTCTTTGAAACTTGACAAAATAAAGGACTTCTCAGTTTTGTCTCTATGGTTTGTTTCCTCTTGAAGTAGCCCTAGGCACAGTCTGAGGAAAAGCACTTTCATTGAGAGGGGTTGCCAAGCTTCCAAGAAATAGCGAGTTTCCGAAATACCAGCAAATATTTTTTCACCCAATCTTGATGATACATGGTGGTAATGATAAGTGCACGAATCCCACTTGGCTCACCAAATTTTGTTGTTCTAGGTTGAAGCGTTCCTTTACAGTAGTCGTTTTTATTTTTAGGTTTCACTCTGTTCTCTCCTATATAGATAGATGAATTTGGAACTCTAAATTTAACATGGTTTGTAGTAGCTCTTTGAAACTTGAAAAAATAAAGGTGTTCTCAGTTTTGTCTTTATGGATTGTTTCCTCTTCAATTAGCCCTAGGCACAGACTGTGGAAAAGCACTTTCCTTGAGAGGGGTTGCCAAGCTTTTAAGAAATAACGAGTTTCCGAAATACCAGCAAATATTTTTTCACCCAATCTTGATGATACTTGGTGGTAATGATCAGTACACAAATCCCATTTGGCTCACCAAATTTTGTTCTTCTAGGTTGAAGCGTTCGTCTACAGTAGCAGTTTTTATATTTAGGTTTCCCTCTGTTCTCTTCTATATAGATAGATGAATTTGGAACACTAAATCCAACGTGGTTTGTAGTAGCTCTTTGAAACTTGACAAAATAAAGGAGTTCTCAATTTTGTCTCTATGGTTGGTTTCCTCTTCAAGTAGCAATAGGCACAGACTGTGGAAAAGCACTTTCATTGAGAGGGGTTGCCAGGCTTCTAAGAAATAACGATTTTCCGAAATACCAGCAATATTTTTTCACCCAATCTTGATGATACGTGGTGGTAATGACAAGTACACGAATCCAACTTGGCTCACCAAATTTTGTTGTTCTAGGTTGAAGCGTTTCTTTACAGTAGCATTTTTATTTTTAGGTTTCACTCTGTTCTCTCCTATATAGATAGATGAATTTGGAACTCTAAATTTAACATGGTTTGTATTAGCTCTTTGAAACTTGAAAAAATAAAGGAGTTCTCAGTTTTTTCTCTATGGTTTGTTTCCTCTTCAAGTAGCCATAGGCAGACTGTGGAAAAGCACTTACCTTGAGAGGGGTTGTCAAGCATTTAAGAATTAACGAGTTTCCGAAAAACCAGCAAATATTTCTTCACCAAATCTTGATGATACTTGGTGGTATGATCAGTACACAAATCCCACTTGGCTCACCAAATTTTGTTCTTCTAGGTTGAAGCGTTTGATACAATAACAGTTTTTATATTTAGGTTTCACTCTGTTCTCTCCTATATAGATAGATGAATTTGGAACTCTTAATCCAACAGGGTTTGCAGTAGCTCTTTGAAACTTGACAAAATAAAGCAGTTCTCAGTTTTGTCTCTATGGTGTGTTTTCTCTTCAAGTAGCCCTAGGCACAGACTGTGGAAAAGCACTTTCATTGAGAGGGGTTGCCAAACTTCTAAGAAATAACGAGTTTCCGAAATACCAGCAAACATTTTTTCAAACAATCTTGATGATACGTGGTGGTAATGACAAGTACACAAATCCCAATTGGCTCTAAAATTTTTGTTCTTCTAGGTTGAAGCGTTCCTTTACAGTAGCAGTTCTTATTTTCAGGTTTCACTCTGTTCTCTCCTATATAGAGAGATGAATTAGGAACACTAAATCCAACATGGTTTGTAGTAGCTCTTTGAAACTTGACAAAATAAAGGAGTTCTCAGTTTTGTCTCTATGGTTTGTTTCCTCTTCAGGTAGCCCTAGGCACAGACTGTGGAAAAGCACTTTCATTGAGAGAAGTTGCCGAGCTTCTGAGAAATAACGAGTTTCCGAAATACCAGCAAATATTTTTTCACCCAATCTTGATGATACTTGGTGCTAATGATCAGTACACAAATCCCACTTGGCTCACCTAATTTTGTTCTTCTAGGTTGAAGCGTTCCTCTACAGTAGCACTTTTTATATTTAGGTTCCACTCTGTTCTCTTCTATAAAGATAGATGAATTAGGAACTCTAAATCCAACATGGTTTGTGGTAGCTCTATGAAACTTGACAAAAAAAGGAGTTCTCAGTTTTGTCTCTATGGTTTGTTTCCTCTTCAAGTAGCCCTAGGCAAAGACTTTGGAAAAGCACTTTCATTGAGAGGGGTTGGCAAGCTTCTAAGAAATAACGAGTTTCCGAAATACCAGAAAATATTATTTGACCCAATCTTGATGATACGTGGTGGTAATGATCAGTACACAAATTTCACTTGGCTCACCAAATTTTGTTCTTCTAGGTTGAAGCGTTCGTCTACAGTAGCAGTTTTTATATTTAGGTTTCCATCTGTTCTCTCCTATATAGATAGATGAATTAGGAACTCTAAATCCAACATGGTTTGTAGTAGCTCTTTGAAACTTGACAAAAAAAGGAGTTGTCTCTTTTGTCTCTATGGTTTGTTTCCTCTTCAAGTAGCCCTAAGCACAGACTGGGGAAAAGCACTTTCATTGAAAGGGGTTGCCAAGCTTCCAAGAAATTAGGAGTTTCCGAAATACCAGCAAATATTTTTTCACCCAATTTTGATGACACGTGGTGGTAATGATAAGTACACATATCCCACTTGGCTCAACAAATTTTGTTCTTCTAGGTTGAAACGTTCCTTTACAGGAGCGGTTTTTATTTTTAGGTATCACTCTGTTCTCTCCTATATAGTTAGATGAATTTGGAACTCTAAAATCAACATGGTTTGCAGTAGCTCTTTGAAACTTGACTAAATAAAGCAGTTCTCAGTTGTGTCAACGGTTTGTTTCCTCTTAAAGTAGCCCTAAGCACAGACTGTAGAAAAGCACTTTCATTGAAAGGGGTTGCCAAGCTTCCAAAAAATAACGATTTTCCGAATTCCAGCAAATATTTTTTCACCCAATCTAGGTGATACTTGGTGGTAATGATCACTAAACAAATCCCACTTGGCTTGCCAAATTTTGTACTTCTAGGTTAAAGCGTTCGTCTACAATAGCAGTTTTTATATTTAGGTTTCCCTCTGTTCTCTCCTATATAGATAGATGAATTTGGAACTCTAAATCCAACAGAGTTTGCAGTAGCTCTTTGAAACTTGACAAAATAAAGCAGTTCTCAGTTTTGTCTCTATGGTGTGTTTCCTCTTCAAGTAGCCCTAGGCACAGACTGTGGAAAAGCACTTTCATTGAGAGGGGTTGCCAAGCTTCTAAGAAATAACGAGTTTCCGAAATACCAGCAAACATTTTTTCACCCAATCTTGATGATTCGTGGTGGTAATGACAAGTACACAAATCCCAATTGGCTCTAAAATTTTTGTTCTTCTAGGTTGAAGCGTTCCTTTACAGTAGCAGTTCTTATTTTCAGGTTTCACTCTGTTCTCTCCTATATAGAGAGATGAATTTGGAACACTAAATCCAACATGGTTTGTAGTAGCTCTTTGAAACTTGACAAAATAAAGGAGTTCTCAGTTTTGTCTCTATGGTTTGTTTCCTCTTCAGGTAGCCCTAGGCACAGACTGTGGAAAAGCACTTTAATTGAGAGAAGTTGCCAAGCTTCTGAGAAATAACGAGTTTCCGAAATACCAGCAAATATTTTTTGACCCAATCTTGATGATACTTGGTGGTAATGATCAGTACACTAATCCCACTTGTCTCACCAAATTTTGTTCTTCTTGGTTGAAGCGTTCGTCTAGAGTAGCAGTTTTTATATTTAGGTTTCCCTCTGTTCTCTCATATATAGATAGATGAATTAGGAACTCTAAATCCAACATGGTTTGTAGTAGCTCTTTGAAACTTGACAAAAAAAGGAGTTCTCAGTTTTGTCTCTATGGTTTGTTTCCTCTTCATGTAGCCCTAAGCAGAGACTGGGGAAAAGCACTTTCATTGAAAGGGGTGTGCCAAGCTTCCAAGAAATTAGGAGTTTACGAAATACCAGCAAATATTTTTTCACCCAATCTTGATGATACGTGGTGGTAATGACAAGTACACAATTCCCACTTGGCTCAACAAATTTTGTTCTTCTAGGTTGAAACGTTCCTTTACAGGAGCGGTTTTTATTTTTTAGGTATCACTCTGTACTCTCCTATATAGTTAGATGAATTTGGAACTCTAAATCCAACATGGTTTGCAGTAGCTCTTTGAAACTTGACTAAATAAAGCAGTTCTCAATTTTGTCTCAATGTTTTGTTTCCCCTTCAAGTAGCCCTAGGCACAGACTGTGGAAAGGCACTTTCATTGAGAGGGTTGCCAAGCTTCTAAGAAATATCGAGTTTCCGAAATACCAGCAAATATTTTTTCACCCAATCTTGATGATACATTGTGATAATGACAATTACACAAATCCCACTTGGCTCACCAAATTTTTTTGTTCTAGGTTGAAGCGTTCGTCTACAGTAGCATTTTATATTTAGGTTTCACTCTGTTCTCTCTTATATAGATAGATGAATTTGGAACTCTAAATCCAACATGGTTTGCAGTAGCTCTTTGAAACTTGACAAAATAAAGTAGTTCTCAGTTTTGCCTCTATGGTTTGGTTCCTCTTCAAGTAGCCCTAGGGACAGACTGTGGAAAAGCACTTTAATTGAGAGGGGTTGCCAAGCTTCTAAGAAATAACCAGTTTCCGATATACCAGCAAACATTTTTTCACCCAATCTTGATGATACGTGGTGGTAATGAGAAGTACACGAATCCCACTTGGCTCACCAAATTTTGTTCTTCTAGGTTGAAGCATTCGTCTACAATAGCAGTTTTTATATTTAGGTTTCCGTCTGTTCTCTCCTATATAGATAGATGAATTTGGAACACTAAATCCAACATGGTTTGTGGCAGCTCTTTGAAACTTGACAAAATAAAGAAGTTCTCAGTTTTGTCTCGATGGTTTGTTTCCTCTTCAAGTAGCCCTAGGCACAGATTGTGGAAAAGCACTTTCATTGAGAGGGGTTGCGTAGCTTCTAAGAAATAACGAGATTCCAAAACACCAGCAAATATTTTTTCACCCAATCTTGATGATACTTGGTGGTAATGATCAGTACACAAATCCCACTTGGCTCACCAAATTTTGTCTTCCAGGTTGAAGCGTTCTCTACAGTTGCAGTTTTTATATGTAGGTTTCACTCTGTTTTCTCTTATATAGATAGATGAATTTGGAACTCTAAATCCAACATGGTTTGTAGTAGCTCTTTGAAACTTACAAAATAAAGTAATTCTCAGTATTGTCTCTATGGTTTGTTTCCTCTTCATGTAGCCCACAGACTGTTGAAAAGCACTTTCATTGAGAGGGGTTGCCAAGCTTCCAAGAAATAACGAGTTTCTGAAATACCAACAAATATTTTTTCACCCAATCTTGATGATACTTGGTGGTAATGATCAGTACACAAATCTCACTTGACTCACCAAATTTTGTTCTTCTAGTTTGAAACGTTTCTTTACAGTAGCAGTTTTCATTTTTAGGTTTCACTCTGTTCTCTCCTATATGGATAGATGAATTTGGAACTCTAAATCCAACATGGTTTGTAGTAGCTCTTTAAAACTTGACAAAAATATAGTTTTCAGTTTTGTCTCTATGATTTGTTTCCTCTTCAAGTAGCCCTAAGCAGAGACTGAGGAAAAGCACTTTCATTGAAAGGCGTTGCCATGCTTCCAAAAAATTACGAGTTTCTGAAATACAGGCAAATACTTATCACCCAA
This sequence comes from Callospermophilus lateralis, assembly GCF_048772815.1. Lineage (NCBI taxonomy): Eukaryota > Metazoa > Chordata > Mammalia > Rodentia > Sciuridae > Callospermophilus > Callospermophilus lateralis. The sequence goes on from NW_027510611.1 coordinate 8,695, forward strand.
TCTTGATGATACGTGGTGGTAATGACAAGTACACAAATCCCACTTGGCTCAACAAATTTTGTTTTTCTAGGTTGAAACGTTCGATACAATAGCAGTTTTTATTTTTAGGTTTCACTCTGTTCTCTCCTATATAGATAGATGAATTTGGAACTCTAAATCCCACATGGTTTGTAGTATCTCTTTGAAACTTGACAAAAAAGCAGTTCTCAGTTTTGTCTCTATGATTTGTTTTCTCTTCAAGTAGCCCTAAGCAGACTCTGTGGAAAAGCACTTTCATTGAAAGGGGTTGCCAAGCTTTCAAGAAATTATGAGTTCCCGAAATACCAGCAAATATTTTTTCACCGAATCCTGATGATACGTGGTGGTAATGATAAGTACACAAATCCCACTTGGCTCACATAATTTTTTTCTCATAGGTTAAAGCGATCGTTTACAGTAGCAGTTTTTATTTTTAGGTTTCACTCTGTTCTCTCCTATATAGATAGATGAATTTGGAACTCTAAATCCAACATGGTTTGTCGTAGCTTTTTTAAACTTGACAAAATAAAGGAGTTCTCAGTTTTGTCTCTATGGTTTGTTTCCTCTTCAAGTAGCCCTAGGCACAGACTGTGGAAAAGCACTTTCATTGAGAGGAGTTCCCAAACTTCTAAGAAATAACGAGTTTCCGAAATACCAGCAAATATTTTTTCAACCAATCTTGATGATACGTGGTATTAATGATCGGTACACTAATCCCACTTGGCTCTCCAAATTGTGTTCTTCTAGGTTGAAGCATTCGTCTACAGTAGCTGTATTTATATGTAGGTTTCACTCTGTTCTCTCTTATATACATAGATGAATATGGAACTCTAAATCCAACATGGTTTGTAGTAGCTATTTGAAACTTGAAAAAATAATGTAGTTCTCAGTTTAGTCTCTATGGTATGTTTCCTCTTCAAGTAGCCCTGGGCACAGACTATGTAAAGCACTTTCATTGAAAGGGGTTGCCAAGTTTCCAAGAAATTACGAGTTTCAAAAATACCAGCAAATATTTTTTCACCCAATCTGGATGATACGGGGTGGTAATGACAAGCACACAAATCCCACATGGCTCATCGAATTTTGTTCTTCTACTTTGAAGCGTTCGTCTACTGTAGCAGTTTTTATATGTAGGTTTCACTCTGTTCTCTCTTATATAGATAGATGAATTTGGAACTCTAATTCCAACATGGTTTGTAGTAGCTCTTTGAAATTTGAGAAAATAAAGTAGTTCTCATTTTTGTCTCTATGGTTTGTTTCCTCTTCAAGTAGCCCTAGACACAGACTGTGGAAAAACACTTTCATTGAAAGGGGTTGCCAAGCTTCCAAGAAATTACGAGTTTCAGAATACCAGCATATATTTTTTCACCCAAACTGAATGATACGGGGTGGTAATGACAAGCACACAAATCCCACTTGGCTCACCAAATTTTGTTCTTCTAGTTTGAAGCGTTCGTCTACAGTAGCAGTTTTTATATTTAGGTTTCACTCTGTTCTCTCTTATATAGATAGATGAATTTGGAATTCTAAATCCAACATGGTTTGTAGTAGCTCTTTGAAACTTGTCAAAATAAAGTAGTTCTCAGTTTTGTCTCTGTGGTTTGTTTCCTCTTCAAGTAGCCCTAGGCACAGACTGTGGAAAAACACTTTCATTGAAAGGAGTTGTCAAGCTTCCAAGAAATAACGAGTTTCCAAAATACCAGCAAATATTTTTTCACCCAATACTGATGATACTTTGTGGTAATGATGGGTACACAAATCCCACTTGGCTCACCAAATTTTGTTCTTCTAGTTTGAAGTGTTCGTTTATAGTAGCAGTTTATATTTTTAGGTTTCCCTCTGTTCTCTCCTATATAGATAGATGAATTTGGAACTCTAAATCCAACATGGTTTGTAGTAGCTCTTTGAAACTTGACAAAATAAAGGAGTTCTCAGTTTTGTCTCTATGGTTTTTTTCCTCTTCAAGTAGCCCTAGGCATAGACTGTGGAAAAGCACTTTCATTGAGAGGGGTTGCCAAGCTTCTAAGAAATAACGAGTTTCCGAAATACCAGCACATATTTTTTCACCCAATCTTGATGATACGTGGTGGTAATGACAAGTACACAAATCCCACTTGGCTAACCTAATTTTTTCTTCTAGGTAGAAATGTCGTTTACAGTAGCAGTTTTTATATTTAGGGTTCCCTCTGTTGTCTCCAATATAGATAGATGAATTTGAAACTCTAAATTCCACATGGTTTGTAGTAGCTCTTTGAAACTTGAAAAAAAAAGCAGTTCTAAGTTTTGTGTCTATGGTTTGTTTCCTCTTCAAGTAGCCCTAAGCAGAGACTGTGGAAAAGCACTTTCATTGAAAGGGGTTGCCAAGCTTGCAAGAAATTGTGAGTTACCCAAATACCAGCAAATATTTTTTCACCCAATCTGGATGATACAGGGTGGTAATGATCAGTACACAAATCCCATTTGGCTCACCAATTTTTTTTCTCCTAGGTTGAAGCGTTCGTCTACAGTAGTAGTTTTTATATTTAGGTTTCACTCTGTTCTCTCCTATATAGATATATAAATTTGGAACTCTAAATCCAACATGGTTTGTAGTAGCTATTTGAAACTTGACAAAATGAAGGAATTCTCAGTTTTGTCTCTATGGTTTGTTTCCTCTTCAAGTAGCCCTAGGCACAGACTGTGGAAAAGCAATTTCATTGAAAGGGGTTGTCAAGCTTCCAAGAAATAACGAGTTTCTGAAATACCAGCAAATACTTTTTCACCCAATCATGATGATACTTGGTGGTAATGATCAGTACACAAATCCCATTTGGCTCACCAAATTTTGTTCTTCTAGGTTGAAGCGTTCGTCTACAGTAGCAGTTTTTATATTTAGGTTTCCCTCTGTTCTCTTCTATATAGATAGATGAATTTGGAACACTAAATCCAACGTGGTTTGTAGTAGCTCTTTGAAACTTGACAAAATAAAGGAGTTCTCAATTTTGTCTCTATGGTTGGTTTCCTCTTCAAGTAGCAATAGGCACAGACTGTGGAAAAGCACTTTCATTGAGAGGGGTTGCCAGGCTTCTAAGAAATAACGATTTTCCGAAATACCAGCAATATTTTTTCACCCAATCTTGATGATACGTGGTGGTAATGACAAGTACACGAATCCAACTTGGCTCACCAAATTTTGTTGTTCTAGGTTGAAGCGTTTCTTTACAGTAGCATTTTTATTTTTAGGTTTCACTCTGTTCTCTCCTATATAGATAGATGAATTTGGAACTCTAAATTTAACATGGTTTGTATTAGCTCTTTGAAACATGAAAAAATAAAGGAGTTCTCAGTTTTTTCTCTATGGTTTGTTTCCTCTTCAAGTAGCCATAGGCAGACTGTGGAAAAGCACTTACCTTGAGACGGGTTGTCAAGCATTTAAGAATTAACGAGTTTCCGAAAAACCAGCAAATATTTCTTCACCAAATCTTGATGATACTTGGTGGTATGATCAGTACACAAATCCCACTTGGCTCACCAAATTTTGTTCTTCTAGGTTGAAGCGTTTGATACAATAACAGTTTTTATATTTAGGTTTCACTCTGTTCTCTCCTATATAGATAGATGAATTTGGAACTCTTAATCCAACAGGGTTTGCAGTAGCTCTTTGAAACTTGACAAAATAAAGCAGTTCTCAGTTTTGTCTCTATGGTGTGTTTTCTCTTCAAGTAGCCCTAGGCACAGACTGTGGAAAAGCACTTTCATTGAGAGGGGTTGCCAAACTTCTAAGAAATAACGAGTTTCCGAAATACCAGCAAACATTTTTTCAAACAATCTTGATGATACGTGGTGGTAATGACAAGTACACAAATCCCAATTGGCTCTAAAATTTTTGTTCTTCTAGGTTGAAGCGTTCCTTTACAGTAGCAGTTCTTATTTTCAGGTTTCACTCTGTTCTCTCCTATATAGAGAGATGAATTAGGAACACTAAATCCAACATGGTTTGTAGTAGCTCTTTGAAACTTGACAAAATAAAGGAGTTCTCAGTTTTGTCTCTCTGGTTTGTTTCCTCTTCAGGTAGCCCTAGGCACAGACTGTGGAAAAGCACTTTCATTGAGAGAAGTTGCCGAGCTTCTGAGAAATAACGAGTTTCCGAAATACCAGCAAATATTTTTTCACCCAATCTTGATGATACTTGGTGCTAATGATCAGTACACAAATCCCACTTGGCTCACCTAATTTTGTTCTTCTAGGTTGAAGCGTTCCTCTATAGTAGCACTTTTTATATTTAGGTTCCACTCTGTTCTCTTCTATAAAGATAGATGAATTAGGAACTCTAAATCCAACATGGTTTGTGGTAGCTCTATGAAACTTGACAAAAAAAGGAGTTCTCAGTTTTGTCTCTATGGTTTGTTTCCTCTTCAAGTAGCCCTAGGCAAAGACTTTGGAAAAGCACTTTCATTGAGAGGGGTTGGCAAGCTTCTAAGAAATAACGAGTTTCCGAAATACCAGAAAATATTATTTGACCCAATCTTGATGATACGTGGTGGTAATGATCAGTACACAAATTTCACTTGGCTCACCAAATTTTGTTCTTCTAGGTTGAAGCGTTCGTCTACAGTAGCAGTTTTTATATTTAGGTTTCCATCTGTTCTCTCCTATATAGATAGATGAATTAGGAACTCTAAATCCAACATGGTTTGTAGTAGCTCTTTGAAACTTGACAAAAAAAGGAGTTGTCTCTTTTGTCTCTATGGTTTGTTTCCTCTTCAAGTAGCCCTAAGCACAGACTATGGAAAAGCACTTTCATTGAAAGGGGTTGCCAAGCTTCCAAGAAATTAGGAGTTTCCGAAATACCAGCAAATATTTTTTCACCCAATTTTGATGACACGTGGTGGTAATGATAAGTACACATATCCCACTTGGCTCAACAAATTTTGTTCTTCTAGGTTGAAACGTTCCTTTACCGGAGCGGTTTTTATTTTTAGGTATCACTCTGTTCTCTCCTATATAGTTAGATGAATTTGGAACTCTAAAATCAACATGGTTTGCAGTAGCTCTTTGAAACTTGACTAAATAAAGCAGTTCTCAGTTGTGTCAACGGTTTGTTTCCTCTTAAAGTAGCCCTAAGCACAGACTGTAGAAAAGCACTTTCATTGAAAGGGGTTGCCAAGCTTCCAAAAAATAACGATTTTCCGAATTCCAGCAAATATTTTTTTCACCCAATCTAGGTGATACTTGGTGGTAATGATCACTAAACAAATCCCACTTGGCTTGCCAAATTTTGTACTTCTAGGTTAAAGCGTTCGTCTACAATAGCAGTTTTTATATTTAGGTTTCCCTCTGTTCTCTCCTATATAGATAGATGAATTTGGAACTCTAAATCCAACAGAGTTTGCAGTAGCTCTTTGAAACTTGACAAAATAAAGCAGTTCTCAGTTTTGTCTCTATGGTGTGTTTCCTCTTCAAGTAGCCCTAGGCACAGACTGTGGAAAAGCACTTTCATTGAGAGGGGTTGCCAAGCTTCTAAGAAATAACGAGTTTCCGAAATACCAGCAAACATTTTTTCACCCAATCTTGATGATTCGTGGTGGTAATGACAAGTACACAAATCCCAATTGGCTCTAAAATTTTTGTTCTTCTAGGTTGAAGCGTTCCTTTACAGTAGCAGTTCTTATTTTCAGGTTTCACTCTGTTCTCTCCTATATAGAGAGATGAATTTGGAACACTAAATCCAACATGGTTTGTAGTAGCTCTTTGAAACTTGACAAAATAAAGGAGTTCTCAGTTTTGTCTCTATGGTTTGTTTCCTCTTCAGGTAGCCCTAGGCACAGACTGTGGAAAAGCACTTTAATTGAGAGAAGTTGCCAAGCTTCTGAGAAATAACGAGTTTCCGAAATAACAGCAAATATTTTTTGACCCAATCTTGATGATACTTGGTGGTAATGATCAGTACACTAATCCCACTTGTCTCACCAAATTTTGTTCTTCTTGGTTGAAGCGTTCGTCTAGAGTAGCAGTTTTTATATTTAGGTTTCCCTCTGTTCTCTCATATATAGATAGATGAATTAGGAACTCTAAATCCAACATGGTTTGTAGTAGCTCTTTGAAACTTGACAAAAAAAGGAGTTCTCAGTTTTGTCTCTATGGTTTGTTTCCTCTTCATGTAGCCCTAAGCAGAGACTGGGGAAAAGCACTTTCATTGAAAGGGGTGTGCCAAGCTTCCAAGAAATTAGGAGTTTACGAAATACCAGCAAATATTTTTTCACCCAATCTTGATGATACGTGGGGGTAATGACAAGTACACAATTCCCACTTGGCTCAACAAATTTTGTTCTTCTAGGTTGAAACGTTCCTTTACAGGAGCGGTTTTTATTTTTTAGGTATCACTCTGTACTCTCCTATATAGTTAGATGAATTTGGAACTCTAAATCCAACATGGTTTGCAGTAGCTCTTTGAAACTTGACTAAATAAAGCAGTTCTCAATTTTGTCTCAATGTTTTGTTTCCCCTTCAAGTAGCCCTAGGCACAGACTGTGGAAAGGCACTTTCATTGAGAGGGTTGCCAAGCTTCTAAGAAATATCGAGTTTCCGAAATACCAGCAAATATTTTTTCACCCAATCTTGATGATACATTGTGATAATGACAATTACACAAATCCCACTTGGCTCACCAAATTTTTTTGTTCTAGGTTGAAGCGTTCGTCTACAGTAGCATTTTATATTTAGGTTTCACTCTGTTCTCTCTTATATAGATAGATGAATTTGGAACTCTAAATCCAACATGGTTTGCAGTAGCTCTTTGAAACTTGACAAAATAAAGTAGTTCTCAGTTTTGCCTCTATGGTTTGGTTCCTCTTCAAGTAGCCCTAGGGACAGACTGTGGAAAAGCACTTTAATTGAGAGGGGTTGCCAAGCTTCTAAGAAATAACCAGTTTCCGATATACCAGCAAACATTTTTTCACCCAATCTTGATGATACGTGGTGGTAATGAGAAGTACACGAATCCCACTTGGCTCACCAAATTTTGTTCTTCTAGGTTGAAGCATTCGTCTACAATAGCAGTTTTTATATTTAGGTTTCCGTCTGTTCTCTCCTATATAGATAGATGAATTTGGAACACTAAATCCAACATGGTTTGTGGCAGCTCTTTGAAACTTGACAAAATAAAGAAGTTCTCAGTTTTGTCTCGATGGTTTGTTTCCTCTTCAAGTAGCCCTAGGCACAGATTGTGGAAAAGCACTTTCATTGAGAGGGGTTGCGTAGCTTCTAAGAAATAACGAGATTCCAAAACACCAGCAAATATTTTTTCACCCAATCTTGATGATACTTGGTGGTAATGATCAGTACACAAATCCCACTTGGCTCACCAAATTTTGTCTTCCAGGTTGAAGCGTTCTCTACAGTTGCAGTTTTTATATGTAGGTTTCACTCTGTTTTCTCTTATATAGATAGATGAATTTGGAACTCTAAATCCAACATGGTTTGTAGTAGCTCTTTGAAACTTACAAAATAAAGTAATTCTCAGTATTGTCTCTATGGTTTGTTTCCTCTTCATGTAGCCCACAGACTGTTGAAAAGCACTTTCATTGAGAGGGGTTGCCAAGCTTCCAAGAAATAACGAGTTTCTGAAATACCAACAAATATTTTTTCACCCAATCTTGATGATACTTGGTGGTAATGATCAGTACACAAATCTCACTTGACTCACCAAATTTTGTTCTTCTAGTTTGAAACGTTTCTTTACAGTAGCAGTTTTCATTTTTAGGTTTCACTCTGTTCTCTCCTATATGGATAGATGAATTTGGAACTCTAAATCCAACATGGTTTGTAGTAGCTCTTTAAAACTTGACAAAAATATAGTTTTCAGTTTTGTCTCTATGATTTGTTTCCTCTTCAAGTAGCCCTAAGCAGAGACTGAGGAAAAGCACTTTCATTGAAAGGCGTTGCCATGCTTCCAAAAAATTACGAGTTTCTGAAATACCAGCAAATACTTATCACCCAATCTTGATGATACGTGGTGGTAATGACAAGTACACAAATCCCACTTGGCTCAACAAATTTTGTTTTTCTAGGTTGAAACGTTCGATACAATAGCAGTTTTTATTTTTAGGTTTCACTCTGTTCTCTCCTATATAGATAGATGAATTTGGAACTCTAAATCCCACATGGTTTGTAGTATCTCTTTGAAACTTGACAAAAAAGCAGTTCTCAGTTTTGTCTCTATGATTTGTTTTCTCTTCAAGTAGCCCTAAGCAGACTCTGTGGAAAAGCACTTTAATTGAAAGGGGTTGCCAAGCTTTCAAGAAATTATGAGTTCCCGAAATACCAGCAAATATTTTTTCACCGAATCCTGATGATACGTGGTGGTAATGATAAGTACACAAATCCCACTTGGCTCACATAATTTTTTTCTCATAGGTTAAAGCGATCGTTTACAGTAGCAGTTTTTATTTTTAGGTTTCACTCTGTTCTCTCCTATATAGATAGATGAATTTGGAACTCTAAATCCAACATGGTTTGTCGTAGCTTTTTTAAACTTGACAAAATAAAGGAGTTCTCAGTTTTGTCTCTATGGTTTGTTTCCTCTTCAAGTAGCCCTAGGCACAGACTGTGGAAAAGCACTTTCATTGAGAGGAGTTCCCAAACTTCTAAGAAATAACGAGTTTCCGAAATACCAGCAAATATTTTTTCAACCAATCTTGATGATACGTGGTATTAATGATCGGTACACTAATCCCACTTGGCTCTCCAAATTGTGTTCTTCTAGGTTGAAGCATTCGTCTACAGTAGCTGTATTTATATGTAGGTTTCACTCTGTTCTCTCTTATATACATAGATGAATATGGAACTCTAAATCCAACATGGTTTGTAGTAGCTATTTGAAACTTGAAAAAATAATGTAGTTCTCAGTTTAGTCTCTATGGTATGTTTCCTCTTCAAGTAGCCCTGGGCACAGACTATGTAAAGCACTTTCATTGAAAGGGGTTGCCAAGTTTCCAAGAAATTACGAGTTTCAAAAATACCAGCAAATATTTTTTCACCCAATCTGGATGATACGGGGTGGTAATGACAAGCACACAAATCCCACATGGCTCATCGAATTTTGTTCTTCTACTTTGAAGCGTTCGTCTACTGTAGCAGTTTTTATATGTAGGTTTCACTCTGTTCTCTCTTATATAGATAGATGAATTTGGAACTCTAATTCCAACATGGTTTGTAGTAGCTCTTTGAAATTTGAGAAAATAAAGTAGTTCTCATTTTTGTCTCTATGGTTTGTTTCCTCTTCAAGTAGCCCTAGACACAGACTGTGGAAAAACACTTTCATTGAAAGGGGTTGCCAAGCTTCCAAGAAATTACGAGTTTCAGAATACCAGCATATATTTTTTCACCCAAACTGAATGATACGGGGTGGTAATGACAAGCACACAAATCCCACTTGGCTCACCAAATTTTGTTCTTCTAGTTTGAAGCGTTCGTCTACAGTAGCAGTTTTTATATTTAGGTTTCACTCTGTTCTCTCTTATATAGATAGATGAATTTGGAATTCTAAATCCAACATGGTTTGTAGTAGCTCTTTGAAACTTGTCAAAATAAAGTAGTTCTCAGTTTTGTCTCTGTGGTTTGTTTCCTCTTCAAGTAGCCCTAGGCACAGACTGTGGAAAAACACTTTCATTGAAAGGAGTTGTCAAGCTTCCAAGAAATAACGAGTTTCCAAAATACCAGCAAATATTTTTTCACCCAATACTGATGATACTTTGTGGTAATGATGGGTACACAAATCCCACTTGGCTCACCAAATTTTGTTCTTCTAGTTTGAAGTGTTCGTTTATAGTAGCAGTTTATATTTTTAGGTTTCCCTCTGTTCTCTCCTATATAGATAGATGAATTTGGAACTCTAAATCCAACATGGTTTGTAGTAGCTCTTTGAAACTTGACAAAATAAAGGAGTTCTCAGTTTTGTCTCTATGGTTTTTTTCCTCTTCAAGTAGCCCTAGGCATAGACTGTGGAAAAGCACTTTCATTGAGAGGGTTGCCAAGCTTCTAAGAAATAACGAGTTTCCGAAATACCAGCACATATTTTTTCACCCAATCTTGATGATACGTGGTGGTAATGACAAGTACACAAATCCCACTTGGCTAACCTAATTTTTTCTTCTAGGTTGAAATGTCGTTTACAGTAGCAGTTTTTATATTTAGGGTTCCCTCTGTTGTCTCCAATATAGATAGATGAATTTGAAACTCTAAATTCCACATGGTTTGTAGTAGCTCTTTGAAACTTGAAAAAAAAAGCAGTTCTAAGTTTTGTGTCTATGGTTTGTTTCCTCTTCAAGTAGCCCTAAGCAGAGACTGTGGAAAAGCACTTTCATTGAAAGGGGTTGCCAAGCTTGCAAGAAATTGTGAGTTACCCAAATACCAGCAAATATTTTTTCACCCAATCTGGATGATACAGGGTGGTAATGATCAGTACACAAATCCCATTTGGCTCACCAATTTTTTTTCTCCTAGGTTGAAGCGTTCGTCTACAGTAGTAGTTTTTATATTTAGGTTTCACTCTGTTCTCTCCTATATAGATATATAAATTTGGAACTCTAAATCCAACATGGTTTGTAGTAGCTATTTGAAACTTGACAAAATGAAGGAATTCTCAGTTTTGTCTCTATGGTTTGTTTCCTCTTCAAGTAGCCCTAGGCACAGACTGTGGAAAAGCAATTTCATTGAAAGGGGTTGTCAAGCTTCCAAGAAATAACGAGTTTCTGAAATACCAGCAAATACTTTTTCACCCAATCATGATGATACTTGGTGGTAATGATGGGTACACAAATCCCACTTGGCTCACCAAATTTTGTTCTTCTAGTTTGAACCGTTCGTTTACAGTAGCAGTTTATATTTTTTGGTTTCCCTCTGTTCTCTCCTATATAGATAGATGAATTTGGAACTCTAAATCCAACATGGTTTGTAGTAGCTCTTTGAAACTTGACATAAAAAAGCAGTTCTCAGTTTTGTCTCTATGATTTGTTTCGTCTTCAAGTAGCCCTAAGCAGCGACTTTGGAAAAGCAATTTCTTTGAAAGGGTTTGCCAAGCTTCAAAGAAATTATGAGTTTCCGAAATACCAGCAAATATTTTTTCACCCACACTTGATGATTCGTGGTGGTCATAACAAGTACACAAATCCCACTTGGCTCACCTAATATTTTTCTTCTAGGTTGAAGCGTTCGTTTACAGTAGCAGTTTTTATTTTTAGGTTTCAGTCTGTGCTCTCCTATATAGATAGATGAATTTGGAACTCTAAATCCAACATGGTTTGTAGTAGCTCTTTGAAACTTGACTAAATAAAGGAGTTCTCAGTTTTGTCTCTATGGTTTGTTTCTTCTTCAAGTAGCCCTAGGCACAGACTGTGGAAAAGCACTTTCATTGAGAGGGGTTGCCAAGCTTCTAAGAAATAACGAGTTTCCGAAATACCAGCAAATATTTTTTCACCCAATCTTGATGATACGTGGTAGTAATGATCAGTACACAAATCCCCCTTGGCTCACCAAATTTTGTTCTTCTAGGTTGAAGCGTTCATCTACAGTAGCAGTTTTTATATTTAGGTTTCCCTCTGTTCTCTCCTATATAGATAGATGAATTTGACACTCTAAATCTAACATGGTTTTGTAGTAGCCCTTTGAAACTTGACAAAAAAAAGCATTTCTCAGTTTTGTTTCTATGCTTTCTTTCCTCTTCAAGTAGCCCTAGGCACAGACTTGGAAAAGCACTTTCATTGAGAGTCGTTGCAATGCTTCTAAGAAATAACGAGTTCCCGAAATACCAGCAAATATTTTTTTCACCCAATCTTGATGATACTTGGTGGTAATGATCAGTACACAAATCCCACTTGGCTCACCAAATTGCGTTCCTCTAGGTTTGAAGCGTTCATCGACAGTAGCAGTTTTTATATGTAGGTTTCACTCTGTTTTCTCTTATATAGATAGATGAATTTGGAACTCTAAATACAACATGGTTTGTAGTAGCTCTTTGAAACTTGACAAAATAAAGGAGTTCTCAGTTTTGTCTCTATGGTTTTTTTCTTCTTCAAGTAGCCCTAGGCACAGACTGTGGAAAAGCACTTTCATTGAGAGGGGTTGCCAAGCTTCTAAGAAATAACGAGTTTCCGAAATACCAGCAAATGTTACTTCACCCAATATTGATGTTGCTTGGTGGTAATGATCGGTGCACAAATCCCACTTGGCTCACCAAATTTTTTTCTTCTAGGTTGAAGCGTTCGTCTACAGTAGCAGTTTTTATATTTAGTTTTCACCCTGTTCTCTCCTATATAAATAGATGAATTTGGAGGTCTAAATCCAACATGGTTTGTAGTAGCTCTTTGTAACTTGACAAAATAAAGGAGTTCTTAGTTTTGTCTCTATGGTTTGTTTCAACTTCAAGTAGCCCTAAGCAGAGACTGAGGAAAAGCACTTTCATTGAAAGGCGTTGCCAGGCTTCCAAAAAATTACGAGTTTCTGAAATACCAGCAAATACTTATCACTCAATCTTGATGATACGTGGTGGTAATGACAAGTACACAAATCCCACTTGGCTCAACAAATTTTGTTTTTCTAGGTTGAAACGTTCGATACAATAGCAGTTTTTATTTTTAGGTTTCACTCTGTTCTCTCCTATATAGATAGATGAATTTGGAACTCTAAATCCAACATGGTTTGTAGTAGCTCTTTGAAACTTGACAAAATAAAGGAGTTCTCAGTTTTGTCTCTATAGTTTGTTTCCTCCTAAAGTAGCTATAGGCACAGGCTGTGGAAAAGCACTTTGATTGAGAGGGGTTGCCAAGCTTCTAAGAAATAACGAGTTTCTGAATTAGCAGCAAATATTTTTTCACCCAATCTTGATGATACTTGGTGGTAATGATCAGTACACAAATCCCACTTGGCTCACCAATTTTTTTTTCTTCCAGGTTGAAGCGTTCGTCTACAGTAGCAGTTTTTATACTTCGGTTTCCCTCTGTTCTCTCCTACATACATAGATGAATTTGGAACTCCAAATCCAACATGGTTTGTAGTAGCTCTTTGAAACTTGACAAAATAAAGGAGTTCTCGGTTTGTCTCTATGGTTTGTTTCCTCTTCAAGTAGCCCTAGGCATAGACTGTGTAAAAGCACTTTCATTGATAGGGGTTGCCAAGCTTGCAAGAAATTATGAGTTTCCGAAGTACCAGCAAATATTTTTTCACCCAATCGTGATGATATGTGGTAGTAATGATCGGTACCGAAATCCCACTTGGCTCACCAAATTGTGTTCTTCTAGGTTGAAGCGTTCGTCTACAGTAGCTGTTTTATATGTAGGTTTCACTCTGTTCTCTCTTATATACATAGATGAATTTGGAACTCTAAATCCAACATGGTTTGTAGTAGCTTTTTGAAACTTGACAAAATAAAGTAGTTCTCAGTTTTGTCTCTATGGTTTGTTTCCTCTTCAAGTAGCCCTATTAACATACTGTGGATAAGCACTTTCATTGAAAGGGGTTGCCAAGCTATCAAGAAATTACGAGTTTCAAAAATACCAGCAAATATTTTTTCACCCAATCTGGATGATACGGGGTGGTAATGACTAGCACACAAATCCCACTTGGCTCACCAAATTTTGTTCTTCTAGTTTGAATCGTTCGTCTACAGTAGCAGTTTTTATATTTAGGTTTCCCTCTGTTCTCTCCTATATAGATAGAAGAATTTGGAACACTAAATCCAACATGCTTTTCAGTAGCTCTTTGAAACTTGACAAAATAAAGGAGTTCTCAGTTTTATCTCTATGGTTTGTTTCCTCTTCAAGTAGCCCTAGGCCCAGACTGTGGAAAAGCACTTTCATTGAAATGGGTTGCCAAGCATCTAAGAAATAACCTGTTTCCGAAATACCAGCAAATATTTTTTCACCCAATCTTGATGATACTTGGTGGTAGTGATCAGTACACAAATCCCACTTGGCTCACCAAATTTTGTTCTTCTAGGTTGAAGCGTTCGTCTACAGTAGCAGTTTTTATATTTAGGTTTCACTCTGTTCTCTCCTATATAGATAGATGAATTTGGAACTCTAAATCCAACATGGTTTGTAGTAGCTCTTTGAAACTTGACAAAATAAAGGAGTTCTCAGTTTTGTCTCTATGGTTTTTTTCTTCTTCAAGTAGCCCTAGGCACAGACTGTGGAAATGCACTTTCATTGAGAGGGGTTGCCAAGCTTCTAAGAAATAACGAGTTTCCGAAAAACCAGCAAATATTTTTTCACCCAGTCTTGATGATACGTGGTGGTAATGATCAGTACACAAATCCCACTTGGCTCACCACATTGTGTTCTTCTAGGTTGAAGCGTTCTTCTACAGTAGCAGTTTTTATTTGTAGGTTTCACTCTGTTCTCTCTTATATAGATAGAAGAATTTGGAACTCTAAATCCAACATGCTTTGCAGTAGCTCTTTTAAACTTGACAAAATAAAGGAGTTCTCAGTTTTGTCTCTATGGTTTGTTTCCTCTTCAAGTAGCCCTAGGCACAGACTGTGGAAAAGCACTTTCACTGAAAGGGGTTGCCAAGCTTCTAAGAAATAACATGTTTCCGAAACACCAGCAAATATTTTTCCAGCCAATCATGATGATACGTGGTGGTAATGACAAGTACACAAACCCCACTTGGCTAACCTAATTTTGTTCTTCTAGTTTGTAGCGTTCGTTTACAGTAGCAGTTTATATTTTTAGGTTTCGCTCTGTTCTCTCCTATATAGATAGATGAATTTGGAACTCTAAATCCCACATGGTTTTGTAGTAGCTCTTTGAAACTTGACAAAAAAAGCAGTTCTCAGTTTTGTCTCTATGATTTGTTTTCTCTTCAAGTAGCCCTAAGCAGACTCTGTGGAAAAGCACTTTCATTGAAAGGGGTTGCCAAGCTTTCAAGAAATTATGAGTTCCCGAAATACCAGCAAATATTTTTTCACCGAATCCTGATGATACGTGGTGGTAATGATAAGTACACAAATCCCACTTGGATCACATAATTTTTTTCTTCTAGGTTAAAGCGATCGTTTACAGTAGCAGTTTTTATTTTTAGGTTTCACTCTGTTCTCTCCTATATAGATAGATGAATTTGGAACTCTAAATCCAACATGGTTTGTCGTAGCTTTTTTAAACTTGACAAAATAAAGGAGTTCTCAGTTTTGTCTCTATGGTTTGTTTCCTCTTCAAGTAGCCCTAGGCACAGACTGTGGAAAAGCACTTTCATTGAGAGGAGTTCCCAAACTTCTAAGAAATAACGAGTTTCCGAAATACCAGCAAATATTTTTTCAACCAATCTTGATGATACGTGGTATTAATGATCGGTACACTAATCCCACTTGGCCTCTCCAAATTGTGTTCTTCTAGGTTGAAGCATTCGTCTACAGTAGCTGTATTTATATGTAGGTTTCACTCTGTTCTCTCTTATATACATAGATGAATATGGAACTCTAAATCCAACATGGTTGTAGTAGCTATTTGAAACTTGAAAAAATAATGTAGTTCTCAGTTTAGTCTCTATGGTATGTTTCCTCTTCAAGTAGCCCTGGGCACAGACTGTGTAAAGCACTTTCATTGAAAGGGGTTGCAAAGTTTCCAAGAAATTACAAGTTTCAAAAATACCAGCAAATATTTTTTCACCCAATCTGGATGATATGGGGTGGTAATGACAAGCACACAAATCCCACTTGGCTCATCGAATTTTGTTCTTCTACTTTGAAGCGTTCGTCTACTGTAGCAGTTTTTATATGTAGGTTTCACTCTGTTCTCTCTTATATAGATAGATGAATTTGGAACTCTAATTCCAACATGGTTTGTAGTAGCTCTTTGAAATTTGAGAAAATAAAGTAGTTCTCATTTTTGTCTCTATGGGTTTGTTTCCTCTTCAAGTAGCCCTAGACACAGACTGTGGAAAAGCACTTTCATTGAAAGGGTTGCCAAGCTTCCAAGAAATTACGAGTTTCAGAATACCAGCATATATTTTTTCACCCAAACTGAATGATACGGGGTGGTAATGACAAGCACACAAATCCCACTTGGCTCACCAAATTTTGTTCTTCTAGTTTGAAGCGTTCGTCTACAGAAGCAGTTTTTATATTTAGGTTTCACTCTGTTCTCTCTTATATAGATAGATGAATTTGGAATTCTAAATCCAACATGGTTTGTAGTAGCTCTTTGAAGCTTGTCAAAATAAAGTAGTTCTCAGTTTTGTCTCTGTGGTTTGTTTCCTCTTCAAGTAGCCCTAGGCACAGACTGTTTAAAAACACTTTCAATGAAAGGAGTTGTCAAGCTTCCAAGAAATAACGAGTTTCCAAAATACCAGCAAATATTTTTTCACCCAATACTGATGATACTTTGTGGTAATGATGGGTACACAAATCCCACTTGGCTCACCAAATTTTGTTCTTCTAGTTTGAAGTGTTCGTTTATAGTAGCAGTTTATATTTTTAGGTTTCCCTCTGTTCTCTCCTATATAGATAGATGAATTTGGAACTCTAAATCCAACATGGTTTGTAGTAGCTCTTTGAAACTTGACAAAATAAAGGAGTTCTCAGTTTTGTCTCTATGGTTTTTTTCCTCTTCAAGTAGCCCTAGGCATAGACTGTGGAAAAGCACTTTCATTGAGAGGGGTTGCCAAGCTTCTAAGAAATAACGAGTTTCCGAAATACCAGCACATATTTTTTCACCCAATCTTGATGATACGTGGTGGTAATGACAAGTACACAAATCCCACTTGGCTAACCTAATTTTTTCTTCTAGGTTGAAATGTCGTTTACAGTAGCAGTTTTTATATTTAGGGTTCCCTCTGTTGTCTCCAATATAGATAGATGAATTTGGAACTCTAAATTCCACATGGTTTGTAGTAGCTCTTTGAAACTTGAAAAAAAAAGCAGTTCTAAGTTTTGTGTCTATGGTTTGTTTCCTCTTCAAGTAGCCCTAAGCAGAGACTGTGAAAAGCACTTTCATTGAAAGGGTTGCCAAGCTTGCAAGAAATTGTGAGTTACCGAAATACCAGCAAATATTTTTTCACCCAATCTGGATGATACAGGGTGGTAATGATCAGTACACAAATCCCACTTGGCTCACCAAATTTTTTTCTTCTAGGTTGAAGCGTTCGTCTACAGTAGCAGTTTTTATATTTCGGTTTCCCTCTGTTCTCTCCTATATACATAGATGAATTTGGAACTCTAAATCCAACATGGTTTGTAGTAGCTCTTTGAAACTTGACAAAATAAAGGAGTTCTCAGTTTTGTCTCTATGGTTTGTTTCCTCTTCAAGTAGCCCTAGGCACAGACTGTGGAAAAGCACTTTCATTGAAAGGGGTTGTCAAGCTTCCAAGAAATAACGAGTTTCCGAAATGCCAGCAAATATTTTTTCACCCAATACTGATGATACTTTGTGGTAATGATGGGTACACAAATCCCACTTGGCTCACCAAATTTTGTTCTTCTAGTTTGAAAGCGTTCGTTTACAGTAGCAGTTTATAATTTTAGGTTTCCCTCTGTTCTCTCCTATATAGATAGATGGATTTGGAACTCTAAATCCAACATGGTTTGTAGTAGCTCTTTGAAACTTGACAAAATAAAGGAGTTCTCAGTTTTGTCTCTATGGTTTTTTTCTTCTTCAAGTAGCCCTAGGCACAGACTGTGGAAAAGCACTTTCATTGAAAAAGGTTGCCAAGCTTCCAAGAAATTATGAGTTTCCGAAATAGCAGGAAATATTTTTTCCCCCAATCTTGATGATGCGTGGTAGTAATGACAAGTACACAAATCCCACTTGGCTCACCTAATTTTTTTTTCTATGTTGAAGCGTTTCGTTTACAGTAGCATTTTTAATTTTTAGGTTTCACTCTGTTCTCTCCTATATAGATAGATGAATTTGGAACTCTAAATCCAACATGGTTTGTAGTAGCTCTTTGAAACTTGACAAAATAAAGGAGTTCTCAGTTTTGTCTCTATGGTTTTTTTCTTCTTCAAGTAGCCCTAGGCACAGACTGTGGAAAAGCACTTTCATTGAGAGGGGTTGCCAAGCTTCTAAGAAATAACGAGTTTCCGAAATACCAGCAAATGTTACTTCACCCAATATTGATGTTGCTTGGTGGTAATGATCGGTGCACAAATCCCACTTGGCTCACCAAATTTTTTTCTTCTAGGTTGAAGCGTTCGTCTACAGTAGCAGTTTTATATTTAGTTTTCACTCTGTTCTCTCCTATATAAATAGATGAATTTGGACGTCTAAATCCAACATGGTTTGTAGTAGCTCTTTTGTAACTTGAACAAAATAAAGGAGTTCTTAGTTTTGTCTCTATGGTTTGTTTCAACTTCAAGTCGCCCTAAGCAGAGACTGAGGAAAAGCACTTTCATTGAAAGGCGTTGCCAGGCTTCCAAAAAATTACGAGTTTCTGAAATACCAGCAAATACTTATCACCCAATCTTGATGATACGTGGTGGTAATGACAAGTACACAAATCCCACTTGGCTCAACAAATTTTGTTTTTCTAGGTTGAAACGTTCGATACAATAGCAGTTTTTATTTTTAGGTTTCACTCTGTTCTCTCCTATATAGATAGATGAATTTGGAACTCTAAATCCAACATGGTTTGTAGTAGCTCTTTGAAACTTGACAAAAAAAAGGAGTTCTCAGTTTTGTCTCTATAGTTTGTTTCCTCCTAAAGTAGCTATAGGCACAGGCTGTGGAAAAGCACTTTGATTGAGAGGGGTTGCCAAGCTTCTAAGAAATAACGAGTTTCTGAATTAGCAGCAAATATTTTTTCACCCAATCTTGATGATACTTGGTGGTAATGATCAGTACACAAATCCCACTTGGCTCACCAATTTTTTTTTTCTTCCAGGTTGAAGCGTTCATCTACAGTAGCAGTTTTTATATTTCGGTTTCCCTCTGTTCTCTCCTACATACATAGATGAATTTGGAACTCCAAATCCAACATGGTTTGTAGTAGCTCTTTGAAACTTGACAAAATAAAGGAGTTCTCGGTTTGTCTCTATGGTTTGTTTCCTCTTCAAGTAGCCCTAGGCATAGACTGTGTAAAAGCACTTTCATTGATAGGGGTTGCCAAGCTTGCAAGAAATTATGAGTTTCCGAAGTACCAGCAAATATTTTTTCACCCAATCGTGATGATATGTGGTAGTAATGATCGGTACCGAAATCCCACTTGGCTCACCAAATTGTGTTCTTCTAGGTTGAAGCGTTCGTCTACAGTAGCTGTTTTATATGTAGGTTTCACTCTGTTCTCTCTTATATACATAGATGAATTTGGAACTCTAAATCCAACATGGTTTGTAGTAGCTTTTTGAAACTTGACAAAATAAAGTAGTTCTCAGTTTTGTCTCTATGGTTTGTTTCCTCTTCAAGTAGCCCTATTAACATACTGTGGATAAGCACTTTCATTGAAAGGGGTTGCCAAGCTTCCAAGAAATTACGAGTTTCAAAAATACCAGCAAATATTTTTTTCACCCAATCTGGATGATACGGGGTGGTAATGACTAGCACACAAATCCCACTTGGCTCACCAAATTTTGTTCTTCTAGTTTGAATCGTTCGTCTACAGTAGCAGTTTTTATATTTAGGTTTCCCTCTGTTCTCTCCTATATAGATAGAAGAATTTGGAACACTAAATCCAACATGCTTTTCAGTAGCTCTTTGAAACTTGACAAAATAAAGGAGTTCTCAGTTTTATCTCTATGGTTTGTTTCCTCTTCAAGTAGCCCTAGGCCCAGACTGTGGAAAAGCACTTTCATTGAAATGGGTTGCCAAGCATCTAAGAAATAACCTGTTTCCGAAATACCAGCAAATATTTTTTCACCCAATCTTGATGATACTTGGTGGTAGTGATCAGTACACAAATCCCACTTGGCTCACCAAATTTTGTTCTTCTAGGTTGAAGCGTTCGTCTACAGTAGCAGTTTTTATATTTAGGTTTCACTCTGTTCTCTCCTATATAGATAGATGAATTTGGAACTCTAAATC
The DNA here is from genome assembly GCF_048772815.1 of Callospermophilus lateralis. Classification (NCBI taxonomy): domain Eukaryota; kingdom Metazoa; phylum Chordata; class Mammalia; order Rodentia; family Sciuridae; genus Callospermophilus; species Callospermophilus lateralis. Next base: position 28,701 of record NW_027510611.1, read on the forward strand.
CAACATGGTTTGTAGTAGCTCTTTGAAACTTGACAAAATAAAGGAGTTCTCAGTTTTGTCTCTATGGTTTTTTTCTTCTTCAAGTAGCCCTAGGCACAGACTGTGGAAATGCACTTTCATTGAGAGGGGTTGCCAAGCTTCTAAGAAATAACGAGTTTCCGAAAAACCAGCAAATATTTTTCACCCAGTCTTGATGATACGTGGTGGTAATGATCAGTACACAAATCCCACTTGGCTCACCACATTGTGTTCTTCTAGGTTGAAGCGTTCTTCTACAGTAGCAGTTTTTATTTGTAGGTTTCACTCTGTTCTCTCTTATATAGATAGAAGAATTTGGAACTCTAAATCCAACATGCTTTGCAGTAGCTCTTTTAAACTTGACAAAATAAAGGAGTTCTCAGTTTTGTCTCTATGGTTTGTTTCCTCTTCAAGTAGCCCTAGGCACAGACTCTGGAAAAGCACTTTCACTGAAAGGGGTTGCCAAGCTTCTAAGAAATAACATGTTTCCGAAACACCAGCAAATATTTTTCCAGCCAATCATGATGATACGTGGTGGTAATGACAAGTACACAAACCCCACTTGGCTAACCTAATTTTGTTCTTCTAGTTTGTAGCGTTCGTTTACAGTAGCAGTTTATATTTTTAGGTTTCGCTCTGTTCTCTCCTATATAGATAGATGAATTTGGAACTCTAAATCCCACATGGTTTGTAGTAGCTCTTTGAAACTTGACAAAAAAGCAGTTCTCAGTTTTGTCTCTATGATTTGTTTTCTCTTCAAGTAGCCCTAAGCAGACTCTGTGGAAAAGCACTTTCATTGAAAGGGGTTGCCAAGCTTTCAAGAAATTATGAGTTCCCGAAATACCAGCAAATATTTTTTCACCGAATCCTGATGATACGTGGTGGTAATGATAAGTACACAAATCCCACTTGGATCACATAATTTTTTTCTTCTAGGTTAAAGCGATCGTTTACAGTAGCAGTTTTATTTTTAGGTTTCACTCTGTTCTCTCCTATATAGATAGATGAATTTGGAACTCTAAATCCAACATGGTTTGTCGTAGCTTTTTTAAACTTGACAAAATAAAGGAGTTCTCAGTTTTGTCTCTATGGTTTGTTTCCTCTTCAAGTAGCCCTAGGCACAGACTGTGGAAAAGCACTTTCATTGAGAGGAGTTCCCAAACTTCTAAGAAATAACGAGTTTCCGAAATACCAGCAAATATTTTTTCAACCAATCTTGATGATACGTGGTATTAATGATCGGTACACTAATCCCACTTGGCTCTCCAAATTGTGTTCTTCTAGGTTGAAGCATTCGTCTACAGTAGCTGTATTTATATGTAGGTTTCACTCTGTTCTCTCTTATATACATAGATGAATATGGAACTCTAAATCCAACATGGTTTGTAGTAGCTATTTGAAACTTGAAAAAATAATGTAGTTCTCAGTTTAGTCTCTATGGTATGTTTCCTCTTCAAGTAGCCCTGGGCACAGACTGTGTAAAGCACTTTCATTGAAAGGGGTTGCAAAGTTTCCAAGAAATTACAAGTTTCAAAAATACCAGCAAATATTTTTTTCACCCAATCTGGATGATACGGGGTGGTAATGACAAGCACACAAATCCCACTTGGCTCATCGAATTTTGTTCTTCTACTTTGAAGCGTTCGTCTACTGTAGCAGTTTTTATATGTAGGTTTCACTCTGTTCTCTCTTATATAGATAGATGAATTTGGAACTCTAATTCCAACATGGTTTGTAGTAGCTCTTTGAAATTTGAGAAAATAAAGTAGTTCTCATTTTTGTCTCTATGGTTTGTTTCCTCTTCAAGTAGCCCTAGACACAGACTGTGGAAAAGCACTTTCATTGAAAGGGGTTGCCAAGCTTCCAAGAAATTACGAGTTTCAGAATACCAGCATATATTTTTTCACCCAAACTGAATGATACGGGGTGGTAATGACAAGCACACAAATCCCACTTGGCTCACCAAATTTTGTTCTTCTAGTTTGAAGCGTTCGTCTACAGAAGCAGTTTTTATATTTAGGTTTCACTCTGTTCTCTCTTATATAGATAGATGAATTTGGAATTCTAAATCCAACATGGTTTGTAGTAGCTCTTTGAAACTTGTCAAAATAAAGTAGTTCTCAGTTTTGTCTCTGTGGTTTGTTTCCTCTTCAAGTAGCCCTAGGCACAGACTGTTTAAAAACACTTTCAATGAAAGGAGTTGTCAAGCTTCCAAGAAATAACGAGTTTCCAAAATACAGCAAATATTTTTTCACCCAATACTGATGATACTTTGTGGTAATGATGGGTACACAAATCCCACTTGGCTCACCAAATTTTGTTCTTCTAGTTTGAAGTGTTCGTTTATAGTAGCAGTTTATATTTTTAGGTTTCCCTCTGTTCTCTCCTATATAGATAGATGAATTTGGAACTCTAAATCCAACATGGTTTGTAGTAGCTCTTTGAAACTTGACAAAATAAAGGAGTTCTCAGTTTTGTCTCTATGGTTTTTTTCCTCTTCAAGTAGCCCTAGGCATAGACTGTGGAAAAGCACTTTCATTGAGAGGGGTTGCCAAGCTTCTAAGAAATAACGAGTTTCCGAAATACCAGCACATATTTTTTCACCCAATCTTGATGATACGTGGTGGTAATGACAAGTACACAAATCCCACTTGGCTAACCTAATTTTTTCTTCTAGGTTGAAATGTCGTTTACAGTAGCAGTTTTTATATTTAGGGTTCCCTCTGTTGTCTCCAATATAGATAGATGAATTTGGAACTCTAAATTCCACATGGTTTGTAGTAGCTCTTTGAAACTTGAAAAAAAAGCAGTTCTAAGTTTTGTGTCTATGGTTTGTTTCCTCTTCAAGTAGCCCTAAGCAGAGACTGTAGAAAAGCACTTTCATTGAAAGGGGTTGCCAAGCTTGCAAGAAATTGTGAGTTACCGAAATACCAGCAAATATTTTTTCACCCAATCTGGATGATACAGGGTGGTAATGATCAGTACACAAATCCCACTTGGCTCACCAAATTTTTTTCTTCTAGGTTGAAGCGTTCGTCTACAGTAGCAGTTTTTATATTTCGGTTTCCCTCTGTTCTCTCCTATATACATAGATGAATTTGGAACTCTAAATCCAACATGGTTTGTAGTAGCTCTTTGAAACTTGACAGAATAAAGGAGTTCTCAGTTTTGTCTCTATGGTTTGTTTCCTCTTCAAGTAGCCCTAGGCACAGACTGTGGAAAAGCACTTTCATTGAAAGGGGTTGTCAAGCTTCCAAGAAATAACGAGTTTCCGAAATGCCAGCAAATATTTTTTCACCCAATACTGATGATACTTTGTGGTAATGATGGGTACACAAATCCCACTTGGCTCACCAAATTTTGTTCTTCTAGTTTGAAGCGTTCGTTTACAGTAGCAGTTTATAATTTTAGGTTTCCCTCTGTTCTCTCCTATATAGATAGATGGATTTGGAACTCTAAATCCAACATGGTTTGTAGTAGCTCTTTGAAACTTGACAAAATAAAGGAGTTCTCAGTTTTGTCTCTATGGTTTTTTTCTTCTTCAAGTAGCCCTAGGCACAGACTGTGGAAAAGC
>NW_027510612.1:0-32267 GCF_048772815.1 Callospermophilus lateralis
CAGCCAAGTGGACTTAGTGAACTGATCATTACCACAGAGAATCATCAAGATTGGGTGAAAAAATGTTTGCCGAGATTTCAGAAAACCAGTGCTTTTGGACGCTTGGCACACCTTTCCAATGAAAGTGTACTTAGGCAGTCTCTAGTTAGGGCTGCTTCAAGAAAAAACAAACCATGGAGACAGAACCTAAAACTACTCTATTTTGTCAATTTTCAAAGAGCTAGCACAAACCGTGTTTCATTTAGAGTTCCCAACACATCTATCTATATAGGAGAAAACAGAGTGAAACCTAAAAATTCAAACTCTTACTGGAATCGAACGCTTCAACCTAGAAGAGTGAAAATTGGGCAGCCAAGTGGACTTAGTGAACTGATCACTACCACAATGTCTCATCAAGATTGGGTGAAAAAAGGTTTGCCGAGATTTCAGAAAACCAGTACTTTTGGACGCTTGGCACACCTTTCCAATGAAAATGTCTTTAGGCAGGCTCTGCTTAGGGCTGCTTCAAGAGGAAACAACCTTTGAGACAGAACTTAGAACTACTTTATTTTCTCAATTTTCAAAGAGCTAGCACAAACCGTGTTTCATTTAGAGTTCCCAACACATCTATCTATATAGGAGAAAACAGAGTGAAACCTAAAAATTCAAACTCTTACTGGAAACGAACGCTTCAACCTAGAAGAGTGAATATTGGGCAGCCAAGTGGGCTTAGTGAACTGATCATTACCACAGAGAATCATCAAGATTGGGTGAAAAAATGTTTGCCGAGATTTCAGAAAACCAGTACTTTTGGACGCTTGCCACACGTTTCCAATGAAAGTGTATTTAGGCAGTCTCCAGTTAGGGCTGCTTGAAGAGGAAACAAACCATAGAGACAGAACCTAAAACTACTTGATTTTGTCAATTTTCAAAGAGCTAGCACAAACCGTGTTTCATTTAGAGTTCCAATCACATCTATCTATATAGGAGAAAACACAGTGAAACCTAAAAATTCAAACTCTTACTGGAAACGAACGCTTCAACTTAGAAGAGTGAAAATTGGGCAGCCAAGTGGGCTTAGTGAACTGGTCACTACCACAGAGAATCATCAATATTGGGTGAAAAAATGTTTGCCGAGATTTCAGAAAACCAGTACTTTTGGACGCTTGGCACCCCTTTCCAATGAAAATGTCTTTAGGCAGTCTCTGCTTAGGGCTGCTTCAAGAGGAAACAAACCTTAGAGACAGAACTTAGAACTATTTATTTTGTCAATTTTCAAGAGCTAGCACAAACCGTGTTTCATTTGGAGTTACCAACACATCTATCTATATAGGAGAAAACAGAGTGAAACCTAAAAATTCAAACTCTTACTGGAAAAGAACGCTTCAACCTAGAAGAGTGAAAATTGGGCAGCCAAGTGGACTTAGTGAACTGATCATTACCACAGAGAATCATCAATATTGGGTGAAAAAATGTTTGCCGAGATTTCAGAAAACCAGTACTTTTGGACGCTTGGCACACCTTTCCAATGAAAATTCTTTAGGCAGGCTCTGCTTAGGGCTGCTTCAAGAGGAAACAAACCATAGAGACAGAACCTAAAACTACTTTATTTTGTCAATTTTCAAAGAGCTAGCACAAACCGTGTTTCATTTAGAGTTCCCAACACATCTATCTATATAGGAAAAAACAGAGTGAAACCTAAAAGTTCAAACTCTTATTGGAAACGAACGCTTCAACCTAGAAGAGTGAAAATTGGGCAGCCAAGTGGACTTAGTGAACTGATCACTACCACAATGTCTCATCAAGATTGGGTGAAAAAAGGTTTGCCGAGATTTCAGAAAACCAGTACTTTTGGACGCTTGGCACACCTTTCCAATGAAAATTCTTTAGGCAGGCTCTGCTTAGGGCTGCTTCAAGAGGAAACAAACCATAGAGACAGAACCTAAATCTACTTTATTTTGTCAATTTTCAAAGAGCTAGCACAAGCCGTGTTTCATTTAGAGTTCCCAACCCATCTATCTATATAGGAGAAAACACAGTGAAACCTAAAAATTCAAACTCTTACTGGAAACACACGCTTCAACCAAGAAGAGTGAAAATTTGGCAGCCAAGTGGGCTTAGTGAACTGGTCACTACCACAGAGAATCATCAATATTGGGTGAAAAAATGTTTGCCGAGATTTCAGAAAACCAGTACTTTTGGACGCTTGGCACCCCTTTCCAATGAAAATGTCTTTAGGCAGTCTCTGCTTAGGGCTGCTTCAAGAGGAAACAAACCTTAGAGACAGAACTTAGAACTATTTATTTTGTCAATTTTCAAAGAGCTAGCACAAACCGTGTTTCATTTAGAGTTACCAACACATCTATCTATATAGGAGAAAACACAGTGAAACCTAAAAATTCAAACTCTTACTGGAAACGAACGCTTCAACCTAGAAGAGTGAAAATTGGGCAGCCAAGTGGAATTAGTGAACTGATCATTACCACAGAGAATCATCAAGATTGGGTGAAAAAATGTTTGCCGAGATTTCAGAAAACCAGTGCTTTTGGACGCTTGGCACACCTTTCCAATGAAAGTGTACTTAGGCAGTCTCTAGTTAGGGCTGCTTCAAGAAAAAACAAACCATGGAGACAGAACCTAAAACTACTCTATTTTGTCAATTTTCAAAGAGCTAGCACAAACCGTGTTTCATTTAGAGTTCCCAACACATCTATCTATATAGGAGAAAACAGAGTGAAACCTAAAAATTCAAACTCTTACTGGAATCGAACGCTTCAACCTAGAAGAGTGAAAATTGGGCAGCCAAGTGGACTTAGTGAACTGATCACTACCACAATGTCTCATCAAGATTGGGTGAAAAAAGGTTTGCCGAGATTTCAGAAAACCAGTACTTTTGGACGCTTGGCACACCTTTCCAATGAAAATGTCTTTAGGCAGGCTCTGCTTAGGGCTGCTTCAAGAGGAAACAACCTTTGAGACAGAACTTAGAACTACTTTGTTTTGTCAATTTTCAAAGAGCTAGCACAAACCGTGTTTCATTTAGAGTTCCCAACACATCTATCTATATAGGAGAAAACAGAGTGAAACCTAAAAATTCAAACTCTTACTGGAAACGAACGCTTCAACCTAGAAGAGTGAATATTGGGCAGCCAAGTGGGCTTAGTGAACTGATCATTACCACAGAGAATCATCAAGATTGGGTGAAAAAATGTTTGCCGAGATTTCAGAAAACCAGTACTTTTGGACGCTTGCCACACGTTTCCAATTGAAAGTGTATTTAGGCAGTCTCCAGTTAGGGCTGCTTGAAGAGGAAACAAACCATAGAGACAGAACCTAAAACTACTTGATTTTGTCAATTTTCAAAGAGCTAGCACAAACCGTGTTTCATTTAGAGTTCCAATCACATCTATCTATATAGGAGAAAACACAGTGAAACCTAAAAATTCAAACTCTTACTGGAAACGAACGCTTCAACTTAGAAGAGTGAAAATTGGGCAGCCAAGTGGGCTTAGTGAACTGGTCACTACCACAGAGAATCATCAATATTGGGTGAAAAAATGTTTGCCGAGATTTCAGAAAACCAGTACTTTTGGACGCTTGGCACCCCTTTCCAATGAAAATGTCTTTAGGCAGTCTCTGCTTAGGGCTGCTTCAAGAGGAAACAAACCTTAGAGACAGAACTTAGAACTATTTATTTTGTCAATTTTCAAAGAGCTAGCACAAACCGTGTTTCATTTGGAGTTACCAACACATCTATCTATATAGGAGAAAACAGAGTGAAACCTAAAAATTCAAACTCTTACTGGAAAAGAACGCTTCAACCTAGAAGAGTGAAAATTGGGCAGCCAAGTGGACTTAGTGAACTGATCATTACCACAGAGAATCATCAATATTGGGTGAAAAAATGTTTGCCGAGATTTCAGAAAACCAGTACTTTTGGACGCTTGGCACACCTTTCCAATGAAAATTCTTTAGGCAGGCTCTGCTTAGGGCTGCTTCAAGAGGAAACAAACCATAGAGACAGAACCTAAAACTACTTTATTTTGTCAATTTTCAAAGAGCTAGCACAAACCGTGTTTCATTTAGAGTTCCCAACACATCTATCTATATAGGAAAAAACAGAGTGAAACCTAAAAGTTCAAACTCTTATTGGAAACGAACGCTTCAACCTAGAAGAGTGAAAATTGGGCAGCCAAGTGGACTTAGTGAACTGATCACTACCACAATGTCTCATCAAGATTGGGTGAAAAAAGGTTTGCCGAGATTTCAGAAAACCAGTACTTTTGGACGCTTGGCACACCTTTCCAATGAAAATTCTTTAGGCAGGCTCTGCTTAGGGCTGCTTCAAGAGGAAACAAACCATAGAGACAGAACCTAAATCTACTTTATTTTGTCAATTTTCAAAGAGCTAGCACAAGCCGTGTTTCATTTAGAGTTCCCAACCCATCTATCTATATAGGAGAAAACACAGTGAAACCTAAAAATTCAAACTCTTACTGGAAACACACGCTTCAACCAAGAAGAGTGAAAATTTGGCAGCCAAGTGGGCTTAGTGAACTGGTCACTACCACAGAGAATCATCAATATTGGGTGAAAAAATGTTTGCCGAGATTTCAGAAAACCAGTACTTTTGGACGCTTGGCACCCCTTTCCAATGAAAATGTCTTTAGGCAGTCTCTGCTTAGGGCTGCTTCAAGAGGAAACAAACCTTAGAGACAGAACTTAGAACTATTTATTTTGTCAATTTTCAAAGAGCTAGCACAAACCGTGTTTCATTTAGAGTTACCAACACATCTATCTATATAGGAGAAAACACAGTGAAACCTAAAAATTCAAACTCTTACTGGAAACGAACGCTTCAACCTAGAAGAGTGAAAATTGGGCAGCCAAGTGGAATTAGTGAACTGATCATTACCACAGAGAATCATCAAGATTGGGTGAAAAAATGTTTGCCGAGATTTCAGAAAACCAGTGCTTTTGACGCTTGGCACACCTTTCCAATGAAAGTGTACTTAGGCAGTCTCTAGTTAGGGCTGCTTCAAGAAAAAACAAACCATGGAGACAGAACCTAAAACTACTCTATTTTGTCAATTTTCAAAGAGCTAGCACAAACCGTGTTTCATTTAGAGTTCCCAACACATCTATCTATATAGGAGAAAACAGAGTGAAACCTAAAAATTCAAACTCTTACTGGAATCGAACGCTTCAACCTAGAAGAGTGAAAATTGGGCAGCCAAGTGGACTTAGTGAACTGATCACTACCACAATGTCTCATCAAGATTGGGTGAAAAAAGGTTTGCCGAGATTTCAGAAAACCAGTACTTTTGGACGCTTGGCACACCTTTCCAATGAAAATGTCTTTAGGCAGGCTCTGCTTAGGGCTGCTTCAAGAGGAAACAACCTTTGAGACAGAACTTAGAACTACTTTATTTTCTCAATTTTCAAAGAGCTAGCACAAACCGTGTTTCATTTAGAGTTCCCAACACATCTATCTATATAGGAGAAAACAGAGTGAAACCTAAAAATTCAAACTCTTATTGGAAACGAACGCTTCAACCTAGAAGAGTGAATATTGGGCAGCCAAGTGGGCTTAGTGAACTGATCACTACCACAGAGAATCATCCAGATTGGGTGAAAAAATGTTTGCCGAGATTTCAGAAAACCAGTACTTTTGGACGCTTGGCACACGTTTCCAATGAAAGTGTATTTAGGCAGTCTCCAGTTAGGGCTGCTTCAAGAGGAAACAACCTTTGAGACAGAACCTAAAACTACTTTATTTTGTCAATTTTCAAAGAGCTAGCACAAACCGTGTTTCATTTAGAGTTCCCAACACATCTATCTATATAGGAGAAAACAGAGTGAAACCTAAAAATTCAAACTCTTACTGGAAAAGAACGCTTCAACCTAGAAGAGTGAAAATTGGGCAGCCAAGTGGACTTAGTGAACTGATCATTACCACAGAGAATCATCAATATTGGGTGAAAAAATGTTTGCCGAGATTTCAGAAAACCAGTACTTTTGGACGCTTGGCACACCTTTCCAATGAAAATTCTTTAGGCAGGCTCTGCTTAGGGCTGCTTCAAGAGGAAACAAACCATAGAGACAGAACCTAAAACTACTTTATTTTGTCAATTTTCAAAGAGCTAGCACAAACCGTGTTTCATTTAGAGTTCCCAACACATCTATCTATATAGGAAAAAACAGAGTGAAACCTAAAAATTCAAACTCTTATTGGAAACGAACGCTTCAACCTAGAAGAGTGAAAATTGGGCAGCCAAGTGGACTTAGTGAACTGATCACTACCACAATGTCTCATCAAGATTGGGTGAAAAAAGGTTTGCCGAGATTTCAGAAAACCAGTACTTTTGGACGCTTGGCACACCTTTCCAATGAAAATGTCTTTAGGCAGGCTCTGCTTAGGGCTGCTTCAAGAGGAAACAAACCATAGAGACAGAACCTAAAACTACTTTATTTTGTCAATTTTCAAAGAGCTAGCACAAACCGTGTTTCATTTAGAGTTCCCAACACATCTATCTATATAGGAGAAAACAGAGTGAAACCTAAAAATTCAAACTCTTACTGGAAACGAACGCTTCAACCTAGAAGAGTGAATATTGGGCAGCCAAGTGGGCTTAGTGAACTGATCATTACCACAGAGAATCATCAAGATTGGGTGAAAAAATGTTTGCCGAGATTTCAGAAAACCAGTACTTTTGGACGCTTGCCACACGTTTCCAATGAAAGTGTATTTAGGCAGTCTCCAGTTAGGGCTGCTTGAAGAGGAAACAAACCATAGAGACAGAACCTAAAACTACTTGATTTTGTCAATTTTCAAAGAGCTAGCACAAACCGTGTTTCATTTAGAGTTCCAATCACATCTATCTATATAGGAGAAAACACAGTGAAACCTAAAAATTCAAACTCTTACTGGAAACGAACGCTTCAACTTAGAAGAGTGAAAATTGGGCAGCCAAGTGGGCTTAGTGAACTGGTCACTACCACAGAGAATCATCAATATTGGGTGAAAAAATGTTTGCCGAGATTTCAGAAAACCAGTACTTTTGGACGCTTGGCACCCCTTTCCAATGAAAATGTCTTTAGGCAGTCTCTGCTTAGGGCTGCTTCAAGAGGAAACAAACCTTAGAGACAGAACTTAGAACTATTTATTTTGTCAATTTTCAAAGAGCTAGCACAAACCGTGTTTCATTTAGAGTTACCAACACATCTATCTATATAGGAGAAAACACAGTGAAACCTAAAAATTCAAACTCTTACTGGAAACGAACGCTTCAACCTAGAAGAGTGAAAATTGGGCAGCCAAGTGGACTTAGTGAACTGATCATTACCACAGAGAATCATCAAGATTGGGTGAAAAAATGTTTGCCGAGATTTCAGAAAACCAGTGCTTTTGGACGCTTGGCACACCTTTCCAATGAAAGTGTACTTAGGCAGTCTCTAGTTAGGGCTGCTTCAAGAAAAAACAAACCATGGAGACAGAACCTAAAACTACTCTATTTTGTCAATTTTCAAAGAGCTAGCACAAACCGTGTTTCATTTAGAGTTCCCAACACATCTATCTATATAGGAGAAAACAGAGTGAAACCTAAAAATTCAAACTCTTACTGGAATCGAACGCTTCAACCTAGAAGAGTGAAAATTGGGCAGCCAAGTGGACTTAGTGAACTGATCACTACCACAATGTCTCATCAAGATTGGGTGAAAAAAGGTTTGCCGAGATTTCAGAAAACCAGTACTTTTGGACGCTTGGCACACCTTTCCAATGAAAATGTCTTTAGGCAGGCTCTGCTTAGGGCTGCTTCAAGAGGAAACAACCTTTGAGACAGAACTTAGAACTACTTTATTTTGTCAATTTTCAAAGAGCTAGCACAAACCGTGTTTCATTTAGAGTTCCCAACACATCTATCTATATAGGAGAAAACAGAGTGAAACCTAAAAATTCAAACTCTTATTGGAAACGAACGCTTCAACCTAGAAGAGTGAATATTGGGCAGCCAAGTGGGCTTAGTGAACTGATCACTACCACAGAGAATCATCCAGATTGGGTGAAAAAATGTTTGCCGAGATTTCAGAAAACCAGTACTTTTGGACGCTTGGCACACGTTTCCAATGAAAGTGTATTTAGGCAGTCTCCAGTTAGGGCTGCTTCAAGAGGAAACAACCTTTGAGACAGAACCTAAAACTACTTTATTTTGTCAATTTTCAAAGAGCTAGCACAAACCGTGTTTCATTTAGAGTTCCCAACACATCTATCTATATAGGAGAAAACAGAGTGAAACCTAAAAATTCAAACTCTTACTGGAAAAGAACGCTTCAACCTAGAAGAGTGAAAATTGGGCAGCCAAGTGGACTTAGTGAACTGATCATTACCACAGAGAATCATCAATATTGGGTGAAAAAATGTTTGCCGAGATTTCAGAAAACCAGTACTTTTGGACGCTTGGCACACCTTTCCAATGAAAATTCTTTAGGCAGGCTCTGCTTAGGGCTGCTTCAAGAGGAAACAAACCATAGAGACAGAACCTAAAACTACTTTATTTTGTCAATTTTCAAAGAGCTAGCACAAACCGTGTTTCATTTAGAGTTCCCAACACATCTATCTATATAGGAAAAAACAGAGTGAAACCTAAAAATTCAAACTCTTATTGGAAACGAACGCTTCAACCTAGAAGAGTGAAAATTGGGCAGCCAAGTGGACTTAGTGAACTGATCACTACCACAATGTCTCATCAAGATTGGGTGAAAAAAGGTTTGCCGAGATTTCAGAAAACCAGTACTTTTGGACGCTTGGCACACCTTTCCAATGAAAATTCTTTAGGCAGGCTCTGCTTAGGGCTGCTTCAAGAGGAAACAAACCATAGAGACAGAACCTAAATCTACTTTATTTTGTCAATTTTCAAAGAGCTAGCACAAGCCGTGTTTCATTTAGAGTTCCCAACCCATCTATCTATATAGGAGAAAACACAGTGAAACCTAAAAATTCAAACTCTTACTGGAAACACACGCTTCAACCTAGAAGAGTGAAAATTTGGCAGCCAAGTGGGCTTAGTGAACTGATCACTACCACAGAGAATCATCAATATTGGGTGAAAAAATGTTTGCCGAGATTTCAGAAAACCAGTACTTTTGGACACTTGGCACCCCTTTCCAATGAAAATGTCTTTAGGCAGTCTCTGCTTAGGGCTGCTTCAAGAGGAAACAAACCTTAGAGACAGAACTTAGAACTATTTATTTTGTCAATTTTCAAAGAGCTAGCACAAACCGTGTTTCATTTAGAGTTCCCAACACATCTATCTATATAGGAGAAAACAGAGTGAAACCTAAAAATTCAAACTCTTACTGGAAACGAACGCTTCTACCTAGAAGAGTGAAAATTGGGAAGCCACGTTGACTTAGTGAACTGATCACTACCACAGAGAATCATCCAGATTGGGTGAAAAAAGGTTTGCCGAGATTTCAGAAAACCAGTACTTTTGGACGCTTGGCACACCTTTCCAATGAAAATGTCTTTAGGCAGGCTCTGCTTAGGGCTGCTTCAAGAGGAAACAAACCATAGAGACAGAACCTAAAACTACTTTATTTTGTCAATTTTCAAAGAGCTAGCACAAACCGTGTTTCATTTAGAGTTCCCAACACATCTATCTATATAGGAGAAAACAGAGTGAAACCTAAAAATTCAAACTCTTACTGGAAACGAACGCTTCAACCTAGAAGAGTGAATATTGGGCAGCCAAGTGGGCTTAGTGAACTGATCATTACCACAGAGAATCATCAAGATTGGGTGAAAAAATGTTTGCCGAGATTTCAGAAAACCAGTGCTTTTGGACGCTTGGCACACCTTTCCAATGAAAGTGTACTTAGGCAGTCTCTAGTTAGGGCTGCTTCAAGAAAAAACAAACCATGGAGACAGAACCTAAAACTACTCTATTTTGTCAATTTTCAAAGAGCTAGCACAAACCATGTTTCATTTAGAGTTCCCAACACATCTATCTATATAGGAGAAAACAGAGTGAAACCTAAAAATTCAAACTCTTACTGGAATCGAACGCTTCAACCTAGAAGAGTGAAAATTGGGCAGCCAAGTGGACTTAGTGAACTGATCACTACCACAATGTCTCATCAAGATTGGGTGAAAAAAGGTTTGCCGAGATTTCAGAAAACCAGTACTTTTGGACGCTTGGCACACCTTTCCAATGAAAATGTCTTTAGGCAGACTCTGCTTAGGGCTGCTTCAAGAGGAAACAACCTTTGAGACAGAACCTAAAACTACTTTATTTTGTCAATTTTCAAAGAGCTAGCACAAACCGTGTTTCATTTAGAGTTCCCAACACATCTATCTATATAGGAGAAAACAGAGTGAAACCTAAAAATTCAAACTCTTACTGGAAAAGAACGCTTCAACCTAGAGGAGTGAATATTGGGCAGCCAAGTGGGCTTAGTGAACTGATCACTACCACAGAGAATCATCCAGATTGGGTGAAAAAATGTTTGCCGAGATTTCAGAAAACCAGTACTTTTGGACGCTTGGCACACGTTTCCAATGAAAGTGTATTTAGGCAGTCTCCAGTTAGGGCTGCTTCAAGAGGAAACAACCTTTGAGACAGAACCTAAAACTACTTTATTTTGTCAATTTTCAAAGAGCTAGCACAAACCGTGTTTCATTTAGAGTTCCCAACACATCTATCTATATAGGAGAAAACAGAGTGAAACCTAAAAATTCAAACTCTTACTGGAAACGAACGCTTCAACCTAGAAGAGTGAATATTGGGCAGCCAAGTGGGCTTAGTGAACTGATCATTACCACAGAGAATCATCAAGATTGGGTGAAAAAATGTTTGCCGAGATTTCAGAAAACCAGTGCTTTTGGACGCTTGGCACACCTTTCCAATGAAAGTGTACTTAGGCAGTCTCTAGTTAGGGCTGCTTCAAGAAAAAACAAACCATGGAGACAGAACCTAAAACTACTCTATTTTGTCAATTTTCAAAGAGCTAGCACAAACCGTGTTTCATTTAGAGTTCCCAACACATCTATCTATATAGGAGAAAACAGAGTGAAACCTAAAAATTCAAACTCTTACTGGAATCGAACGCTTCAACCTAGAAGAGTGAAAATTGGGCAGCCAAGTGGACTTAGTGAACTGATCACTACCACAATGTCTCATCAAGATTGGGTGAAAAAAGGTTTGCCGAGATTTCAGAATACCAGTACTTTTGGACGCTTATCACACCTTTCCAATGAAAATGTCTTTAGGCAGGCTCTGCTTAGGGCTGCTTCAAGAGGAAACAACCTTTGAGACAGAACTTAGAACTACTTTATTTTGTCAATTTTCAAAGAGCTAGCACAAACCGTGTTTCATTTAGAGTTCCCAACACATCTATCTATATAGGAGAAAACAGAGTGAAATTTAAAAATTCAAACTCTTACTGGAAACAAACGCTTCAACCTAGAAGAGTGAAAATTGGGCAGCCAAGTGGGCTTAGTGAACTGATCACTACCACAGAGAATCATCCAGATTGGGTGAAAAAATGTTTGCCGAGATTTCAGAAAACCAGTACTTTTGGACGCTTGGCACACGTTTCCAATGAAAGTGTATTTAGGCAGTCTCCAGTTAGGGCTGCTTCAAGAGGAAACAACCTTTGAGACAGAACCTAAAACTACTTTATTTTGTCAATTTTCAAAGAGCTAGCACAAACCGTGTTTCATTTAGAGTTCCCAACACATCTATCTATATAGGAGAAAACAGAGTGAAACCTAAAAATTCAAACTCTTACTGGAAAAGAACGCTTCAACCTAGAAGAGTGAAAATTGGGCATCCAAGTGGACTTAGTGAACTGATCATTACCACAGAGAATCATCAATATTGGGTGAAAAAATGTTTGCCGAGATTTCAGAAAACCAGTACTTTTGGACGCTTGGCACACCTTTCCAATGAAAATTCTTTAGGCAGGCTGTGCTTAGGGCTGCTTCAAGAGGAAACAAACCATAGAGACAGAACCTAAATCTACTTTATTTTGTCAATTTTCAAAGAGCTAGCACAAGCCGTGTTTCATTTAGAGTTCCCAACCCATCTATCTATATAGGAGAAAACACAGTGAAACCTAAAAATTCAAACTCTTACTGGAAACACACGCTTCAACCTAGAAGAGTGAAAATTTGGCAGCCAAGTGGGCTTAGTGAACTGATCACTACCACAGAGAATCATCAATATTGGGTGAAAAAATGTTTGCCGAGATTTCAGAAAACCAGTGCTTTTGGACGCTTGGCACACCTTTCCAATGAAAGTGTACTTAGGCAGTCTCTAGTTAGGGCTGCTTCAAGAAAAAACAAACCATGGAGACAGAACCTAAAACTACTCTATTTTGTCAATTTTCAAAGAGCTAGCACAAACCGTGTTTCATTTAGAGTTCCCAACACATCTATCTATATAGGAGAAAACAGAGTGAAACCTAAAAATTCAAACTCTTACTGGAATCGAACGCTTCAACCTAGAAGAGTGAAAATTGGGCAGCCAAGTGGACTTAGTGAACTGATCACTACCACAATGTCTCATCAAGATTGGGTGAAAAAAGGTTTGCCGAGATTTCAGAAAACCAGTACTTTTGGACGCTTGGCACACCTTTCCAATGAAAATGTCTTTAGGCAGGCTCTGCTTAGGGCTGCTTCAAGAGGAAACAACCTTTGAGACAGAACTTAGAACTACTTTATTTTGTCAATTTTCAAAGAGCTAGCACAAACCGTGTTTCATTTAGAGTTCCCAACACATCTATCTATATAGGAGAAAACAGAGTGAAACCTAAAAATTCAAACTCTTATTGGAAACGAACGCTTCAACCTAGAAGAGTGAATATTGGGCAGCCAAGTGGGCTTAGTGAACTGATCACTACCACAGAGAATCATCCAGATTGGGTGAAAAAATGTTTGCCGAGATTTCAGAAAACCAGTACTTTTGGACGCTTGGCACACGTTTCCAATGAAAGTGTATTTAGGCAGTCTCCAGTTAGGGCTGCTTCAAGAGGAAACAACCTTTGAGACAGAACCTAAAACTACTTTATTTTGTCAATTTTCAAAGAGCTAGCACAAACCGTGTTTCATTTAGAGTTCCCAACACATCTATCTATATAGGAGAAAACAGAGTGAAACCTAAAAATTCAAACTCTTACTGGAAAAGAACGCTTCAACCTAGAAGAGTGAAAATTGGGCAGCCAAGTGGACTTAGTGAACTGATCATTACCACAGAGAATCATCAATATTGGGTGAAAAAATGTTTGCCGAGATTTCAGAAAACCAGTACTTTTGGACGCTTGGCACACCTTTCCAATGAAAATTCTTTAGGCAGGCTCTGCTTAGGGCTGCTTCAAGAGGAAACAAACCATAGAGACAGAACCTAAAACTACTTTATTTTGTCAATTTTCAAAGAGCTAGCACAAACCGTGTTTCATTTAGAGTTCCCAACACATCTATCTATATAGGAAAAAACAGAGTGAAACCTAAAAATTCAAACTCTTATTGGAAACGAACGCTTCAACCTAGAAGAGTGAAAATTGGGCAGCCAAGTGGACTTAGTGAACTGATCACTACCACAATGTCTCATCAAGATTGGGTGAAAAAAGGTTTGCCGAGATTTCAGAAAACCAGTACTTTTGGACGCTTGGCACACCTTTCCAATGAAAATTCTTTAGGCAGGCTCTGCTTAGGGCTGCTTCAAGAGGAAACAAACCATAGAGACAGAACCTAAATCTACTTTATTTTGTCAATTTTCAAAGAGCTAGCACAAGCCGTGTTTCATTTAGAGTTCCCAACCCATCTATCTATATAGGAGAAAACACAGTGAAACCTAAAAATTCAAACTCTTCCTGGAAACACACGCTTCAACCTAGAAGAGTGAAAATTTGGCAGCCAAGTGGGCTTAGTGAAATGATCACTACCACAGAGAATCATCAATATTGGGTGAAAAAATGTTTGCCGAGATTTCAGAAAACCAGTACTTTTGGACGCTTGGCACCCCTTTCCAATGAAAATGTCTTTAGGCAGTCTCTGCTTAGGGCTGCTTCAAGAGGAAACAAACCTTAGAGACAGAACTTAGAACTATTTATTTTGTCAATTTTCAAAGAGCTAGCACAAACCGTGTTTCATTTAGAGTTCCCAACACATCTATCTATATAGGAGAAAACAGAGTGAAACCTAAAAATTCAAACTCTTACTGGAAACGAACGCTTCTACCTAGAAGAGTGAAAATTGGGAAGCCACGTTGACTTAGTGAACTGATCACTACCACAGAGAATCATCCAGATTGGGTGAAAAAATGTTTGCCGTGATTTCAGAAAACCAGTACTTTTGGACGCTTGGCACACGTTTCCAATGAAAGTGTATTTAGGCAGTCTCCAGTTAGGGCTGCTTCAAGAGGAAACAAACCATAGAGACAGAACCTAAAACTACTTTATTTTGTCAATTTTCAAAGAGCTAGCACAAACCGTGTTTCATTTAGAGTTCCCAACACATCTATCTATATAGGAAAAAACAGAGTGAAACCTAAAAATTCAAACTCTTATTGGAAACGAACGCTTCAACCTAGAAGAGTGAAAATTGGGCAGCCAAGTGGACTTAGTGAACTGATCACTACCACAGAGAATCATCCAGATTGGGTGAAAAAAGGTTTGCCGAGATTTCAGAAAACCAGTACTTTTGGACGCTTGGCACACCTTTCCAATGAAAATGTCTTTAGGCAGGCTCTGCTTAGGGCTGCTTCAAGAGGAAACAAACCATAGAGACAGAACCTAAAACTACTTTATTTTGTCAATTTTCAAAGAGCTAGCACAAACCGTGTTTCATTTAGAGTTCCCAACACATCTATCTATATAGGAGAAAACAGAGTGAAACCTAAAAATTCAAACTCTTACTGGAAACGAACGCTTCAACCTATAAGAGTGAATATTGGGCAGCCAAGTGGACTTAGTGAACTGATCACTACCACAATGTCTCATCAAGATTGGGTGAAAAAAGGTTTGCCGAGATTTCAGAAAACCAGTACTTTTGGACGCTTGGCACACCTTTCCAATGAAAATGTCTTTAGGCAGGCTCTGCTTAGGGCTGCTTCAAGAGGAAACAACCTTTGAGACAGAACTTAGAACTACTTTATTTTGTCAATTTTCAAAGAGCTAGCACAAACCGTGTTTCATTTAGAGTTCCCAACACATCTATCTATATAGGAGAAAACAGAGTGAAATTTAAAAATTCAAACTCTTCCTGGAAACGAACGCTTCAACCTAGAAGAGTGAAAATTGGGCAGCCAAGTGGGCTTAGTGAACTGATCACTACCACAGAGAATCATCCAGATTGGGTGAAAAAATGTTTGCCGAGATTTCAGAAAACCAGTACTTTTGGACGCTTGGCACACGTTTCCAATGAAAGTGTATTTAGGCAGTCTCCAGTTAGGGCTGCTTCAAGAGGAAACAACCTTTGAGACAGAACCTAAAACTACTTTATTTTGTCAATTTTCAAAGAGCTAGCACAAACCGTGTTTCATTTAGAGTTCCCAACACATCTATCTATATAGGAGAAAACAGAGTGAAACCTAAAAATTCAAACTCTTACTGGAAAAGAACGCTTCAACCTAGAAGAGTGAAAATTGGGCATCCAAGTGGACTTAGTGAACTGATCATTACCACAGAGAATCATCAATATTGGGTGAAAAAATGTTTGCCGAGATTTCAGAAAACCAGTACTTTTGGACGCTTGGCACACCTTTCCAATGAAAATTCTTTAGGCAGGCTCTGCTTAGGGCTGCTTCAAGAGGAAACAAACCATAGAGACAGAACCTAAATCTACTTTATTTTGTCAATTTTCAAAGAGCTAGCACAAGCCGTGTTTCATTTAGAGTTCCCAACCCATCTATCTATATAGGAGAAAACACAGTGAAACCTAAAAATTCAAACTCTTACTGGAAACACACGCTTCAACCTAGAAGAGTGAAAATTTGGCAGCCAAGTGGGCTTAGTGAACTGATCACTACCACAGAGAATCATCAATATTGGGTGAAAAAATGTTTGCCGAGATTTCAGAAAACCAGTGCTTTTGGACGCTTGGCACACCTTTCCAATGAAAGTGTACTTAGGCAGTCTCTAGTTAGGGCTGCTTCAAGAAAAAACAAACCATGGAGACAGAACCTAAAACTACTCTATTTTGTCAATTTTCAAAGAGCTAGCACAAACCGTGTTTCATTTAGAGTTCCCAACACATCTATCTATATAGGAGAAAACAGAGTGAAACCTAAAAATTCAAACTCTTACTGGAATCGAACGCTTCAACCTAGAAGAGTGAAAATTGGGCAGCCAAGTGGACTTAGTGAACTGATCACTACCACAATGTCTCATCAAGATTGGGTGAAAAAAGGTTTGCCGAGATTTCAGAAAACCAGTACTTTTGGACGCTTGGCACACCTTTCCAATGAAAATGTCTTTAGGCAGGCTCTGCTTAGGGCTGCTTCAAGAGGAAACAACCTTTGAGACAGAACTTAGAACTACTTTATTTTGTCAATTTTCAAAGAGCTAGCACAAACCGTGTTTCATTTAGAGTTCCCAACACATCTATCTATATAGGAGAAAACAGAGTGAAACCTAAAAATTCAAACTCTTATTGGAAACGAACGCTTCAACCTAGAAGAGTGAATATTGGGCAGCCAAGTGGGCTTAGTGAACTGATCACTACCACAGAGAATCATCCAGATTGGGTGAAAAAATGTTTGCCGAGATTTCAGAAAACCAGTACTTTTGGACGCTTGGCACACGTTTCCAATGAAAGTGTATTTAGGCAGTCTCCAGTTAGGGCTGCTTCAAGAGGAAACAACCTTTGAGACAGAACCTAAAACTACTTTATTTTGTCAATTTTCAAAGAGCTAGCACAAACCGTGTTTCATTTAGAGTTCCCAACACATCTATCTATATAGGAGAAAACAGAGTGAAACCTAAAAATTCAAACTCTTACTGGAAAAGAACGCTTCAACCTAGAAGAGTGAAAATTGGGCAGCCAAGTGGACTTAGTGAACTGATCATTACCACAGAGAATCATCAATATTGGGTGAAAAATGTTTGCCGAGATTTCAGAAAACCAGTACTTTTGGACGCTTGGCACACCTTTCCAATGAAAATTCTTTAGGCAGGCTCTGCTTAGGGCTGCTTCAAGAGGAAACAAACCATAGAGACAGAACCTAAAACTACTTTATTTTGTCAATTTTCAAAGAGCTAGCACAAACCGTGTTTCATTTAGAGTTCCCAACACATCTATCTATATAGGAAAAAACAGAGTGAAACCTAAAAATTCAAACTCTTATTGGAAACGAACGCTTCAACCTAGAAGAGTGAAAATTGGGCAGCCAAGTGGACTTAGTGAACTGATCACTACCACAATGTCTCATCAAGATTGGGTGAAAAAAGGTTTGCCGAGATTTCAGAAAACCAGTACTTTTGGACGCTTGGCACACCTTTCCAATGAAAATTCTTTAGGCAGGCTCTGCTTAGGGCTGCTTCAAGAGGAAACAAACCATAGAGACAGAACCTAAATCTACTTTATTTTGTCAATTTTCAAAGAGCTAGCACAAGCCGTGTTTCATTTAGAGTTCCCAACCCATCTATCTATATAGGAGAAAACACAGTGAAACCTAAAAATTCAAACTCTTCCTGGAAACACACGCTTCAACCTAGAAGAGTGAAAATTTGGCAGCCAAGTGGGCTTAGTGAAATGATCACTACCACAGAGAATCATCAATATTGGGTGAAAAAATGTTTGCCGAGATTTCAGAAAACCAGTACTTTTGGACGCTTGGCACCCCTTTCCAATGAAAATGTCTTTAGGCAGTCTCTGCTTAGGGCTGCTTCAAGAGGAAACAAACCTTAGAGACAGAACTTAGAACTATTTATTTTGTCAATTTTCAAAGAGCTAGCACAAACCGTGTTTCATTTAGAGTTCCCAACACATCTATCTATATAGGAGAAAACAGAGTGAAACCTAAAAATTCAAACTCTTACTGGAAACGAACGCTTCTACCTAGAAGAGTGAAAATTGGGAAGCCACGTTGACTTAGTGAACTGATCACTACCACAGAGAATCATCCAGATTGGGTGAAAAAATGTTTGCCGTGATTTCAGAAAACCAGTACTTTTGGACGCTTGGCACACGTTTCCAATGAAAGTGTATTTAGGCAGTCTCCAGTTAGGGCTGCTTCAAGAGGAAACAAACCATAGAGACAGAACCTAAAACTACTTTATTTTGTCAATTTTCAAAGAGCTAGCACAAACCGTGTTTCATTTAGAGTTCCCAACACATCTATCTATATAGGAAAAAACAGAGTGAAACCTAAAAATTCAAACTCTTATTGGAAACGAACGCTTCAACCTAGAAGAGTGAAAATTGGGCAGCCAAGTGGACTTAGTGAACTGATCACTACCACAGAGAATCATCCAGATTGGGTGAAAAAAGGTTTGCCGAGATTTCAGAAAACCAGTACTTTTGGACGCTTGGCACACCTTTCCAATGAAAATGTCTTTAGGCAGGCTCTGCTTAGGGCTGCTTCAAGAGGAAACAAACCATAGAGACAGAACCTAAAACTACTTTATTTTGTCAATTTTCAAAGAGCTAGCACAAACCGTGTTTCATTTAGAGTTCCCAACACATCTATCTATATAGGAGAAAACAGAGTGAAACCTAAAAATTCAAACTCTTACTGGAATCGAACGCTTCAACCTAGAAGAGTGAATATTGGGCAGCCAAGTGGACTTAGTGAACTGATCACTACCACAATGTCTCATCAAGATTGGGTGAAAAAAGGTTTGCCGAGATTTCAGAAAACCAGTACTTTTGGACGCTTGGCACACCTTTCCAATGAAAATGTCTTTAGGCAGGCTCTGCTTAGGGCTGCTTCAAGAGGAAACAACCTTTGAGACAACAGAACAACTTAGAATACTTTATTTTGTCAATTTCAAAGAGCTAGCACAAACCGTGTTTCATTTAGAGTTCCCAACACATCTATCTATATAGGAGAAAACAGAGTGAAATTTAAAAATTCAAACTCTTACTGGAAACGAACGCTTCAACCTAGAAGAGTGAAAATTGGGCAGCCAAGTGGGCTTAGTGAACTGATCACTACCACAGAGAATCATCCAGATTGGGTGAAAAAATATTTGCCGAGATTTCAGAAAACCAGTACTTTTGGACGCTTGGCACACGTTTCCAATGAAAGTGTATTTAGGCAGTCTCCAGTTAGGGCTGCTTCAAGAGGAAACAACCTTTGAGACAGAAACCTAAAACTACTTTATTTTGTCAATTTTCAAAGAGCTAGCACAAACCGTGTTTCATTTAGAGTTCCCAACACATCTATCTATATAGGAGAAAACAGAGTGAAACCTAAAAATTCAAACTCTTACTGGAAACGAACGCTTCAACCTAGAAGAGTGAATATTGGGCAGCCAAGTGGACTTAGTGAACTGATCACTACCACAATGTCTCATCAAGATTGGGTGAAAAAAGGTTTGCCGAGATTTCAGAAAACCAGTACTTTTGGACGCTTGGCACACCTTTCCAATGAAAATGTCTTTAGGCAGGCTCTGCTTAGGGCTGCTTCAAGAGGAAACAACCTTTGAGACAGAACTTAGAACTACTTTATTTTGTCAATTTTCAAAGAGCTAGCACAAACCGTGTTTCATTTAGAGTTCCCAACACATCTATCTATATAGGAGAAAACAGAGTGAAATTTAAAAATTCAAACTCTTACTGGAAAAGAACGCTTCAACCTAGAAGAGTGAAAATTGGGCAGCAAAGTGGGCTTAGTGAACTGATCACTACCACAGAGAATCATCCAGATTGGGTGAAAAAATGTTTGCCGAGATTTCAGAAAACCAGTACTTTTGGACGCTTGGCACACGTTTCCAATGAAAGTGTATTTAGGCAGTCTCCAGTTAGGGCTGCTTCAAGAGGAAACAACCTTTGAGACAGAACCTAAAACTACTTTATTTTGTCAATTTTCAAAGAGCTAGCACAAACCGTGTTTCATTTAGAGTTCCCAACACATCTATCTATATAGGAGAAAACAGAGTGAAACCTAAAAATTCAAACTCTTACTGGAAAAGAACGCTTCAACCTAGAAGAGTGAAAATTGGGCATCCAAGTGGACTTAGTGAACTGATCATTACCACAGAGAATCATCAATATTGGGTGAAAAAATGTTTGCCGAGATTTCAGAAAACCAGTACTTTTGGACGCTTGGCACACCTTTCCAATGAAAATTCTTTAGGCAGGCTCTGCTTAGGGCTGCTTCAAGAGGAAACAAACCATAGAGACAGAACCTAAATCTACTTTATTTTGTCAATTTTCAAAGAGCTAGCACAAGCCGTGTTTCATTTAGAGTTCCCAACCCATCTATCTATATAGGAGAAAACACAGTGAAACCTAAAAATTCAAACTCTTACTGGAAACACACGCTTCAACCTAGAAGAGTGAAAATTTGGCAGCCAAGTGGGCTTAGTGAACTGATCACTACCACAGAGAATCATCAATATTGGGTGAAAAAATGTTTGCCGAGATTTCAGAAAACCAGTGCTTTTGGACGCTTGGCACACCTTTCCAATGAAAGTGTACTTAGGCAGTCTCTAGTTAGGGCTGCTTCAAGAAAAAACAAACCATGGAGACAGAACCTAAAACTACTCTATTTTGTCAATTTTCAAAGAGCTAGCACAAACCGTGTTTCATTTAGAGTTCCCAACACATCTATCTATATAGGAGAAAACAGAGTGAAACCTAAAAATTCAAACTCTTACTGGAATCGAACGCTTCAACCTAGAAGAGTGAAAATTGGGCAGCCAAGTGGGACTTAGTGAACTGATCACTACCACAATGTCTCATCAAGATTGGGTGAAAAAAGGTTTGCCGAGATTTCAGAAAACCAGTACTTTTGGACGCTTGGCACACCTTTCCAATGAAAATGTCTTTAGGCAGGCTCTGCTTAGGGCTGCTTCAAGAGGAAACAACCTTTGAGACAGAACTTAGAACTACTTTATTTTGTCAATTTTCAAAGAGCTAGCACAAACCGTGTTTCATTTAGAGTTCCCAACACATCTATCTATATAGGAGAAAACAGAGTGAAACCTAAAAATTCAAACTCTTATGGAAACGAACGCTTCAACCTAGAAGAGTGAATATTGGGCAGCCAAGTGGGCTTAGTGAACTGATCACTACCACAGAGAATCATCCAGATTGGGTGAAAAAATGTTTGCCGAGATTTCAGAAAACCAGTACTTTTGGACGCTTGGCACACGTTTCCAATGAAAGTGTATTTAGGCAGTCTCCAGTTAGGGCTGCTTCAAGAGGAAACAACCTTTGAGACAGAACCTAAAACTACTTTATTTTGTCAATTTTCAAAGAGCTAGCACAAACCGTGTTTCATTTAGAGTTCCCAACACATCTATCTATATAGGAAAAAACAGAGTGAAACCTAAAAATTCAAACTCTTACTGGAAAAGAACGCTTCAACCTAGAAGAGTGAAAATTGGGCAGCCAAGTGGACTTAGTGAACTGATCATTACCACAGAGAATCATCAATATTGGGTGAAAAAATGTTTGCCGAGATTTCAGAAAACCAGTACTTTTGGACGCTTGGCACACCTTTCCAATGAAAATTCTTTAGGCAGGCTCTGCTTAGGGCTGCTTCAAGAGGAAACAAACCATAGAGACAGAACCTAAAACTACTTTATTTTGTCAATTTTCAAAGAGCTAGCACAAACCGTGTTTCATTTAGAGTTCCCAACACATCTATCTATATAGGAAAAAACAGAGTGAAACCTAAAAATTCAAACTCTTATTGGAAACGAACGCTTCAACCTAGAAGAGTGAAAATTGGGCAGCCAAGTGGACTTAGTGAACTGATCACTACCACAATGTCTCATCAAGATTGGGTGAAAAAAGGTTTGCCGAGATTTCAGAAAACCAGTACTTTTGGACGCTTGGCACACCTTTCCAATGAAAATTCTTTAGGCAGGCTCTGCTTAGGGCTGCTTCAAGAGGAAACAAACCATAGAGACAGAACCTAAATCTACTTTATTTTGTCAATTTTCAAAGAGCTAGCACAAGCCGTGTTTCATTTAGAGTTCCCAACCCATCTATCTATATAGGAGAAAACACAGTGAAACCTAAAAATTCAAACTCTTCCTGGAAACACACGCTTCAACCTAGAAGAGTGAAAATTTGGCAGCCAAGTGGGCTTAGTGAAATGATCACTACCACAGAGAATCATCAATATTGGGTGAAAAAATGTTTGCCGAGATTTCAGAAAACCAGTACTTTTGGACGCTTGGCACCCCTTTCCAATGAAAATGTCTTTAGGCAGTCTCTGCTTAGGGCTGCTTCAAGAGGAAACAAACCTTAGAGACAGAACTTAGAACTATTTATTTTGTCAATTTTCAAAGAGCTAGCACAAACCGTGTTTCATTTAGAGTTCCCAACACATCTATCTATATAGGAGAAAACAGAGTGAAACCTAAAAATTCAAACTCTTACTGGAAACGAACGCTTCTACCTAGAAGAGTGAAAATTGGGAAGCCACGTTGACTTAGTGAACTGATCACTACCACAGAGAATCATCCAGATTGGGTGAAAAAATGTTTGCCGTGATTTCAGAAAACCAGTACTTTTGGACGCTTGGCACACGTTTCCAATGAAAGTGTATTTAGGCAGTCTCCAGTTAGGGCTGCTTCAAGAGGAAACAAACCATAGAGACAGAACCTAAAACTACTTTATTTTGTCAATTTTCAAAGAGCTAGCACAAACCGTGTTTCATTTAGAGTTCCCAACACATCTATCTATATAGGAAAAAACAGAGTGAAACCTAAAAATTCAAACTCTTATTGGAAACGAACGCTTCAACCTAGAAGAGTGAAAATTGGGCAGCCAAGTGGACTTAGTGAACTGATCACTACCACAGAGAATCATCCAGATTGGGTGAAAAAAGGTTTGCCGAGATTTCAGAAAACCAGTACTTTTGGACGCTTGGCACACCTTTCCAATGAAAATGTCTTTAGGCAGGCTCTGCTTAGGGCTGCTTCAAGAGGAAACAAACCATAGAGACAGAACCTAAAACTACTTTATTTTGTCAATTTTCAAAGAGCTAGCACAAACCGTGTTTCATTTAGAGTTCCCAACACATCTATCTATATAGGAGAAAACAGAGTGAAACCTAAAAATTCAAACTCTTACTGGAATCGAACGCTTCAACCTAGAAGAGTGAATATTGGGCAGCCAAGTGGACTTAGTGAACTGATCACTACCACAATGTCTCATCAAGATTGGGTGAAAAAAGGTTTGCCGAGATTTCAGAAAACCAGTACTTTTGGACGCTTGGCACACCTTTCCAATGAAAATGTCTTTAGGCAGGCTCTGCTTAGGGCTGCTTCAAGAGGAAACAACCTTTGAGACAGAACTTAGAACTACTTTATTTTGTCAATTTTCAAAGAGCTAGCACAAACCGTGTTTCATTTAGAGTTCCCAACACATCTATCTATATAGGAGAAAACAGAGTGAAATTTAAAAATTCAAACTCTTACTGGAAACGAACGCTTCAACCTAGAAGAGTGAAAATTGGGCAGCCAAGTGGGCTTAGTGAACTGATCACTACCACAGAGAATCATCCAGATTGGGTGAAAAAATGTTTGCCGAGATTTCAGAAAACCAGTACTTTTGGACGCTTGGCACACGTTTCCAATGAAAGTGTATTTAGGCAGTCTCCAGTTAGGGCTGCTTCAAGAGGAAACAACCTTTGAGACAGAACTTAAAACTACTTTATTTTGTCAATTTTCAAAGAGCTAGCACAAACCGTGTTTCATTTAGAGTTCCCAACACATCTATCTATATAGGAGAAAACAGAGTGAAACCTAAAAATTCAAACTCTTACTGGAAAAGAACGCTTCAACCTAGAAGAGTGAAAATTGGGCATCCAAGTGGACTTAGTGAACTGATCATTACCACAGAGAATCATCAATATTGGGTGAAAAAATGTTTGCCGAGATTTCAGAAAACCAGTACTTTTGGACGCTTGGCACACCTTTCCAATGAAAATTCTTTAGGCAGGCTCTGCTTAGGGCTGCTTCAAGAGGAAACAAACCATAGAGACAGAACCTAAATCTACTTTATTTTGTCAATTTTCAAAGAGCTAGCACAAGCCGTGTTTCATTTAGAGTTCCCAACCCATCTATCTATATAGGAGAAAACACAGTGAAACCTAAAAATTCAAACTCTTACTGGAAACACACGCTTCAACCTAGAAGAGTGAAAATTTGGCAGCCAAGTGGGCTTAGTGAACTGATCACTACCACAGAGAATCATCAATATTGGGTGAAAAAATGTTTGCCGAGATTTCAGAAAACCAGTGCTTTTGGACGCTTGGCACACCTTTCCAATGAAAGTGTACTTAGGCAGTCTCTAGTTAGGGCTGCTTCAAGAAAAAACAAACCATGGAGACAGAACCTAAAACTACTCTATTTTGTCAATTTTCAAAGAGCTAGCACAAACCGTGTTTCATTTAGAGTTCCCAACACATCTATCTATATAGGAGAAAACAGAGTGAAACCTAAAAATTCAAACTCTTACTGGAATCGAACGCTTCAACCTAGAAGAGTGAAAATTGGGCAGCCAAGTGGACTTAGTGAACTGATCACTACCACAATGTCTCATCAAGATTGGGTGAAAAAAGGTTTGCCGAGATTTCAGAAAACCAGTACTTTTGGACGCTTGGCACACCTTTCCAATGAAAATGTCTTTAGGCAGGCTCTGCTTAGGGCTGCTTCAAGAGGAAACAACCTTTGAGACAGAACTTAGAACTACTTTATTTTGTCAATTTTCAAAGAGCTAGCACAAACCGTGTTTCATTTAGAGTTCCCAACACATCTATCTATATAGGAGAAAACAGAGTGAAACCTAAAAATTCAAACTCTTATTGGAAACGAACGCTTCAACCTAGAAGAGTGAATATTGGGCAGCCAAGTGGGCTTAGTGAACTGATCACTACCACAGAGAATCATCCAGATTGGGTGAAAAAATGTTTGCCGAGATTTCAGAAAACCAGTACTTTTGGACGCTTGGCACACGTTTCCAATGAAAGTGTATTTAGGCAGTCTCCAGTTAGGGCTGCTTCAAGAGGAAACAACCTTTGAGACAGAACCTAAAACTACTTTATTTTGTCAATTTTCAAAGAGCTAGCACAAACCGTGTTTCATTTAGAGTTCCCAACACATCTATCTATATAGGAGAAAACAGAGTGAAACCTAAAAATTCAAACTCTTACTGGAAAAGAACGCTTCAACCTAGAAGAGTGAAAATTGGGCAGCCAAGTGGACTTAGTGAACTGATCATTACCACAGAGAATCATCAATATTGGGTGAAAAAATGTTTGCCGAGATTTCAGAAAACCAGTACTTTTGGACGCTTGGCACACCTTTCCAATGAAAATTCTTTAGGCAGGCTCTGCTTAGGGCTGCTTCAAGAGGAAACAAACCATAGAGACAGAACCTAAAACTACTTTATTTTGTCAATTTTCAAAGAGCTAGCACAAACCGTGTTTCATTTAGAGTTCCCAACACATCTATCTATATAGGAAAAAACAGAGTGAAACCTAAAAATTCAAACTCTTATTGGAAACGAACGCTTCAACCTAGAAGAGTGAAAATAGGGCAGCCAAGTGGGCTTAGTGAACTGATCACTACCACAGAGAATCATCAATATTGGGTGAAAAAATGTTTGCCGAGATTTCAGAAAACCAGTACTTTTGGACGCTTGGCACCCCTTTCCAATGAAAATGTCTTTAGGCAGTCTCTGCTTAGGGCTGCTTCAAGAGGAAACAAACCTTAGAGACAGAACTTAGAACTATTTATTTTGTCAATTTTCAAAGAGCTAGCACAAACCGTGTTTCATTTAGAGTTCCCAACACATCTATCTATATAGGAGAAAACAGAGTGAAACCTAAAAATTCAAACTCTTACTGGAAACGAACGCTTCTACCTAGAAGAGTGAAAATTGGGAAGCCACGTTGACTTAGTGAACTGATCACTACCACAGAGAATCATCCAGATTGGGTGAAAAAATGTTTGCCGTGATTTCAGAAAACCAGTACTTTTGGACGCTTGGCACACGTTTCCAATGAAAGTGTATTTAGGCAGTCTCCAGTTAGGGCTGCTTCAAGAGGAAACAAACCATAGAGACAGAACCTAAAACTATTTTATTTTGTCAATTTTCAAAGAGCTAGCACAAACCGTGTTTCATTTAGAGTTCCCAACACATCTATCTATATAGGAAAAAACAGAGTGAAACCTAAAAATTCAAACTCTTATTGGAAACGAACGCTTCAACCTAGAAGAGTGAAAATTGGGCAGCCAAGTGGACTTAGTGAACTGATCACTACCACAATGTCTCATCAAGATTGGGTGAAAAAAGGTTTGCCGAGATTTCAGAAAACCAGTACTTTTGGACGCTTGGCACACCTTTCCAATGAAAATGTCTTTAGGCAGGCTCTGCTTAGGGCTGCTTCAAGAGGAAACAAACCATAAAGACAGAACCTAAAACTACTTTATTTTGTCAATTTTCAAAGAGCTAGCACAAACCGTGTTTCATTTAGAGTTCCCAACACATCTATCTATATAGGAGAAAACAGAGTGAAACCTAAAAATTCAAACTCTTACTGGAATCGAATGCTTCAACCTAGAAGAGTGAATATTGGGCAGCCAAGTGGACTTAGTGAACTGATCACTACCACAATGTCTCATCAAGATTGGGTGAAAAAAGGTTTGCCGAGATTTCAGAAAACCAGTACTTTTGGACGCTTGGCACACCTTTCCAATGAAAATGTCTTTAGGCAGGCTCTGCTTAGGGCTGCTTCAAGAGGAAACAACCTTTGAGACAGAACTTAGAACTACTTTATTTTGTCAATTTTCAAAGAGCTAGCACAAACCGTGTTTCATTTAGAGTTCCCAACACATCTATCTATATAGGAGAAAACAGAGTGAAATTTAAAAATTCAAACTCTTACTGGAAACGAACGCTTCAACCTAGAAGAGTGAAAATTGGGCAGCCAAGTGGGCTTAGTGAACTGATCACTACCACAGAGAATCATCCAGATTGGGTGAAAAAATATTTGCCGAGATTTCAGAAAACCAGTACTTTTGGACGCTTGGCACACGTTTCCAATGAAAGTGTATTTAGGCAGTCTCCAGTTAGGGCTGCTTCAAGAGGAAACAACCTTTGAGACAGAACCTAAAACTACTTTATTTTGTCAATTTTCAAAGAGCTAGCACAAACCGTGTTTCATTTAGAGTTCCCAACACATCTATCTATATAGGAGAAAACAGAGTGAAACCTAAAAATTCAAACTCTTACTGGAAACGAACGCTTCAACCTAGAAGAGTGAAAATTGGGCAGCCAAGTGGGCTTAGTGAACTGATCACTACCACAGAGAATCATCAATATTGGGTGAAAAAATGTTTGCCGAGATTTCAGAAAACCAGTACTTTTGGACGCTTGGCACCCCTTTCCAATGAAAATGTCTTTAGGCAGTCTCTGCTTAGGGCTGCTTCAAGAGGAAACAAACCTTAGAGACAGAACTTAGAACTATTTATTTTGTCAATTTTCAAAGAGCTAGCACAAACCGTGTTTCATTTAGAGTTCCCAACACATCTATCTATATAGGAGAAAACAGAGTGAAACCTAAAAATTCAAACTCTTACTGGAAACGAACGCTTCTACCTAGAAGAGTGAAAATTGGGAAGCCACGTTGACTTAGTGAACTGATCACTACCACAGAGAATCATCCAGATTGGGTGAAAAAATGTTTGCCGTGATTTCAGAAAACCAGTACTTTTGGACGCTTGGCACACGTTTCCAATGAAAGTGTATTTAGGCAGTCTCCAGTTAGGGCTGCTTCAAGAGGAAACAAACCATAGAGACAGAACCTAAAACTATTTTATTTTGTCAATTTTCAAAGAGCTAGCACAAACCGTGTTTCATTTAGAGTTCCCAACACATCTATCTATATAGGAAAAAACAGAGTGAAACCTAAAAATTCAAACTCTTATTGGAAACGAACGCTTCAACCTAGAAGAGTGAAAATTGGGCAGCCAAGTGGACTTAGTGAACTGATCACTACCACAATGTCTCATCAAGATTGGGTGAAAAAAGGTTTGCCGAGATTTCAGAAAACCAGTACTTTTGGACGCTTGGCACACCTTTCCAATGAAAATGTCTTTAGGCAGGCTCTGCTTAGGGCTGCTTCAAGAGGAAACAAACCATAAAGACAGAACCTAAAACTACTTTATTTTGTCAATTTTCAAAGAGCTAGCACAAACCGTGTTTCATTTAGAGTTCCCAACACATCTATCTATATAGGAGAAAACAGAGTGAAACCTAAAAATTCAAACTCTTACTGGAATCGAATGCTTCAACCTAGAAGAGTGAATATTGGGCAGCCAAGTGGACTTAGTGAACTGATCACTACCACAATGTCTCATCAAGATTGGGTGAAAAAAGGTTTGCCGAGATTTCAGAAAACCAGTACTTTTGGACGCTTGGCACACCTTTCCAATGAAAATGTCTTTAGGCAGGCTCTGCTTAGGGCTGCTTCAAGAGGAAACAACCTTTGAGACAGAACTTAGAACTACTTTATTTTGTCAATTTTCAAAGAGCTAGCACAAACCGTGTTTCATTTAGAGTTCCCAACACATCTATCTATATAGGAGAAAACAGAGTGAAATTTAAAAATTCAAACTCTTACTGGAAACGAACGCTTCAACCTAGAAGAGTGAAAATTGGGCAGCCAAGTGGGCTTAGTGAACTGATCACTACCACAGAGAATCATCCAGATTGGGTGAAAAAATATTTGCCGAGATTTCAGAAAACCAGTACTTTTGGACGCTTGGCACACGTTTCCAATGAAAGTGTATTTAGGCAGTCTCAAGTTAGGGCTGCTTCAAGAGGAAACAACCTTTGAGACAGAACCTAAAACTACTTTATTTTGTCAATTTTCAAAGAGCTAGCACAAACCGTGTTTCATTTAGAGTTCCCAACACATCTATCTATATAGGAGAAAACAGAGTGAAACCTAAAAATTCAAACTCTTACTGGAAACGAACGCTTCAACCTAGAAGAGTGAATATTGGGCAGCCAAGTGGACTTAGTGAACTGATCACTACCACAATGTCTCATCAAGATTGGGTGAAAAAAGGTTTGCCGAGATTTCAGAAAACCAGTACTTTTGGACGCTTGGCACACCTTTCCAATGAAAATGTCTTTAGGCAGGCTCTGCTTAGGGCTGCTTCAAGAGGAAACAACCTTTGAGACAGAACTTAGAACTACTTTATTTTGTCAATTTTCAAAGAGCTAGCACAAACCGTGTTTCATTTAGAGTTCCCAACACATCTATCTATATAGGAGAAAACAGAGTGAAATTTAAAAATTCAAACTCTTACTGGAAAAGAACGCTTCAACCTAGAAGAGTGAAAATTGGGCAGCAAAGTGGGCTTAGTGAACTGATCACTACCACAGAGAATCATCCAGATTGGGTGAAAAAATGTTTGCCGAGATTTCAGAAAACCAGTACTTTTGGACGCTTGGCACACGTTTCCAATGAAAGTGTATTTAGGCAGTCTCCAGTTAGGGCTGCTTCAAGAGGAAACAACCTTTGAGACAGAACCTAAAACTACTTTATTTTGTCAATTTTCAAAGAGCTAGCACAAACCGTGTTTCATTTAGAGTTCCCAACACATCTATCTATATAGGAGAAAACAGAGTGAAACCTAAAAATTCAAACTCTTACTGGAAAAGAACGCTTCAACCTAGAAGAGTGAAAATTGGGCATCCAAGTGGACTTAGTGAACTGATCATTACCACAGAGAATCATCAATATTGGGTGAAAAAATGTTTGCCGAGATTTCAGAAAACCAGTACTTTTGGACGCTTGGCACACCTTTCCAATGAAAATTCTTTAGGCAGGCTCTGCTTAGGGCTGCTTCAAGAGGAAACAAACCATAGAGACAGAACCTAAATCTACTTTATTTTGTCAATTTTCAAAGAGCTAGCACAAGCCGTGTTTCATTTAGAGTTCCCAACCCATCTATCTATATAGGAGAAAACACAGTGAAACCTAAAAATTCAAACTCTTACTGGAAACACACGCTTCAACCTAGAAGAGTGAAAATTTGGCAGCCAAGTGGGCTTAGTGAACTGATCACTACCACAGAGAATCATCAATATTGGGTGAAAAAATGTTTGCCGAGATTTCAGAAAACCAGTGCTTTTGGACGCTTGGCACACCTTTCCAATGAAAGTGTACTTAGGCAGTCTCTAGTTAGGGCTGCTTCAAGAAAAAACAAACCATGGAGACAGAACCTAAAACTACTCTATTTTGTCAATTTTCAAAGAGCTAGCACAAACCGTGTTTCATTTAGAGTTCCCAACACATCTATCTATATAGGAGAAAACAGAGTGAAACCTAAAAATTCAAACTCTTACTGGAATCGAACGCTTCAACCTAGAAGAGTGAAAATTGGGCAGCCAAGTGGACTTAGTGAACTGATCACTACCACAATGTCTCATCAAGATTGGGTGAAAAAAGGTTTGCCGAGATTTCAGAAAACCAGTACTTTTGGACGCTTGGCACACCTTTCCAATGAAAATGTCTTTAGGCAGGCTCTGCTTAGGGCTGCTTCAAGAGGAAACAACCTTTGAGACAGAACTTAGAACTACTTTATTTTGTCAATTTTCAAAGAGCTAGCACAAACCGTGTTTCATTTAGAGTTCCCAACACATCTATCTATATAGGAGAAAACAGAGTGAAACCTAAAAATTCAAACTCTTATTGGAAACGAACGCTTCAACCTAGAAGAGTGAATATTGGGCAGCCAAGTGGGCTTAGTGAACTGATCACTACCACAGAGAATCATCCAGATTGGGTGAAAAAATGTTTGCCGAGATTTCAGAAAACCAGTACTTTTGGACGCTTGGCACACGTTTCCAATGAAAGTGTATTTAGGCAGTCTCCAGTTAGGGCTGCTTCAAGAGGAAACAACCTTTGAGACAGAACCTAAAACTACTTTATTTTGTCAATTTTCAAAGAGCTAGCACAAACCGTGTTTCATTTAGAGTTCCCAACACATCTATCTATATAGGAGAAAACAGAGTGAAACCTAAAAATTCAAACTCTTACTGGAAAAGAACGCTTCAACCTAGAAGAGTGAAAATTGGGCAGCCAAGTGGACTTAGTGAACTGATCATTACCACAGAGAATCATCAATATTGGGTGAAAAAATGTTTGCCGAGATTTCAGAAAACCAGTACTTTTGGACGCTTGGCACACCTTTCCAATGAAAATTCTTTAGGCAGGCTCTGCTTAGGGCTGCTTCAAGAGGAAACAAACCATAGAGACAGAACCTAAAACTACTTTATTTTGTCAATTTTCAAAGAGCTAGCACAAACCGTGTTTCATTTAGAGTTCCCAACACATCTATCTATATAGGAAAAAACAGAGTGAAACCTAAAAATTCAAACTCTTATTGGAAACGAACGCTTCAACCTAGAAGAGTGAAAATTGGGCAGCCAAGTGGACTTAGTGAACTGATCACTACCACAATGTCTCATCAAGATTGGGTGAAAAAAGGTTTGCCGAGATTTCAGAAAACCAGTACTTTTGGACGCTTGGCACACCTTTCCAATGAAAATTCTTTAGGCAGGCTCTGCTTAGGGCTGCTTCAAGAGGAAACAAACCATAGAGACAGAACCTAAATCTACTTTATTTTGTCAATTTTCAAAGAGCTAGCACAAGCCGTGTTTCATTTAGAGTTCCCAACCCATCTATCTATATAGGAGAAAACACAGTGAAACCTAAAAATTCAAACTCTTCCTGGAAACACACGCTTCAACCTAGAAGAGTGAAAATTTGGCAGCCAAGTGGGCTTAGTGAAATGATCACTACCACAGAGAATCATCAATATTGGGTGAAAAAATGTTTGCCGAGATTTCAGAAAACCAGTACTTTTGGACGCTTGGCACCCCTTTCCAATGAAAATGTCTTTAGGCAGTCTCTGCTTAGGGCTGCTTCAAGAGGAAACAAACCTTAGAGACAGAACTTAGAACTATTTATTTTGTCAATTTTCAAAGAGCTAGCACAAACCGTGTTTCATTTAGAGTTCCCAACACATCTATCTATATAGGAGAAAACAGAGTGAAACCTAAAAATTCAAACTCTTACTGGAAA